>NW_026611588.1:300000-416403 GCF_029633865.1 Lampris incognitus | reverse complement strand
AACCTTGCGTCTTGCAAATGCTGAGCTGCCTTTCTTGTTAGACACGGGAGCCACACGAACGGTGGTGAGAACCGCCTATCGGCCGGCCACGGTTAACACGGAGCGGCCAAACGGTCCTCTCCACTGTTGCGAGTGGTACGTGTGTCACGGAGCCATTATCCATTCCTGTGCGCTTGTTTGCCTGGATGACAGCTCATCAACAAAATTGCCTGTTTTAATTTCTGATAACTGCCCATTTAATTTGCTGGATAGAGATGGCAGGGCTGTACATCACTTCGTTACCAGCAGCGAATATTTTTTTGCATACACATAACCCCGCCCTCCCTCTACGGGTCTACATGTGGGCTCCTACCGCCTCCCAATACACACAGTGGCTCTGCTCCCTTGCTCACACACCACAACAGGGGACGCATCGACCTACATGACAGCGGACAACCTACACTGCACCGCTCATGTCACCCTCACATTCGACTCAAACTATGAACAGCGCTGGCGCAGCCAGGAAAACTAGAGCAGGGATTTGAATTACGACGTTTCTATTGGTCATCAAAATGGGGTTTCGTCACATGTACATTAGACACTGACCAAACTGCGCTGTTTTTGGTTGATGACTCGGTCCCGCACGTCTCCTTGGTAAAACCACGGGGTTCCCAGTGAAAAGATACGGGTCCACTCACGCGACAAGCTTCTCTGGCGTCAGATTGGCTTCCCGCCGACTCTTCACGCGACTGGTCCCCCTCACTAAAATAAAACTGGGTAGACGTCAGCGCCACCGTTACGGTGACGCCACGAATGTTGGCTCTTTCCTCCACCTCACTGTCAGTGACTGAGGCCCATGCACTGGCACACACACACACTGCACTTGGTCCGGAGCTTCACAACATCCCCTCCCATCTTTGGGCTGATGGGAAATATGATATAGGTCTCATACGTAATTGTGAGCCCGTCATCATTACCCCGAAATCTGACTTCCGTCCCCTCCAACATCAGTACCCTTTGAAATCGGAAGCGGTTAATGGCATCCGCCCTATATCCAATGCCTTGCGTGACAAGGGCATAATTGTCCCTTGCCCCACCTCCCCGGTTTCCACTCCCATCTTTCCCGTGAAGAAGATATGCCCACCCGGACAGCCCACTGAATGGAGGTTCGTTGAAGACCTTCAGGCAGTAAATGCAGCTGTCAGGGCCCACACGCCCTGCGTCCCCCATCCCTACACCCTTATGTCTCAAGTTCCCCATGCTGTCTCGCTCCTCCTACTTGAACAGAAAACGTCACAGCTGTCCGCAGCCCGGTGGCTACGTTACAACACTGTGCTCCTTGACATGCCCAACATCACTGTCAAACGTTGCACTGTCCATAACCCCGCCACCCTTCTTCCCTCACCAGACGATGGTGAACCACACGACTGCGTTGCAGCTGTCTCTGCTGTTTGTTCACCTCAGCCTGATCTCAGCTCCACTCCTCTTGCCAACCCTGACGTTGTCCTTTTTGTGGATGGGTCGGCTTCCCGCTGTCCTAGCACCGGCCAATGTCAGGTTGGTTGGGTCGTTTAATCTGCCTCCGCTTGTCTTGCTTCCGGCTCGTTGCCCTCTCACCTCTCTGCACAGGCTGCTGAACTCACGACCCTCTCTGCGGCCTGCGAGCTGGCGGCTGGCTGGTCTGTCACCATCTACACGGATTCACGCTACGCTTTCGGCGTGGTACATGACTTTGGTGCTCTCTGGCAAAAGAGACAGTTTCTTATTTGTTCCGGTACGTATGTACATGTGCATTCGACAAAGACACTCCAGAGCAGGGCTTAGTCCTTTTGAGATTCTAATGGGACGGCCTCCGACCATGGGAACGGGCCCTGCGCTGGGAGCTCTTCCTCAAACTGCTCTTTACGAGCGTGATATGCTACAGCACTGCTGTAATCTCTCCCCTGCTCTCTCCCAAGTCTCCCAAACAGGTGGCAGCTGCTCTCCCAACCCCAGCTGAGAAGGTTCTCCATTCCTACCTCCCCGGTGACTGGGTCATCATCCGGTGTTTCCGGAGAAAGACCTGGCGGTCCAACAGATGGGCGGGTTCATTCCAGGTGTTGTTGATGACGCAGACGGCCGTCAAGGTTGCTGAAAGAGCCATGTGGATACACGCCACCCATTGCAGACCAGTCCCAGCTCCAACAGATGACAGCTCTGTTGCTGACCCTGAAGGAGAGAATGCAGAACCCTCAAACCAATCCAGTTCCCCAGTGTCAGACTCAACATCGAGTCAAGAAGCAACGGGCTCCATGGGGCCCCTTCAGCCCTAGCCTATTGAGCCCTAGGAACCCCTTTCGGCAGTTATGAGAACAACGGCTTGTTTTATGCTTGTTTCTTCTTGCCACATGTTTGACAGTAGCGGGCATCCTCCTAGCCTGGACAATCTTACTACTCTGCAGTCCCACCCCTGACATCACCCTGTCCCGTCCAGGACGACAGATCACGTCATCTGGGTGGGACAAAATCACCCCACGCATCTTCCCCCTCTCCACCATTGCTCTCCCCCCCCCCCCCACAGAAACAATGGTTCTGAATCCTCCTACACCTCCTCCGATGACAGCGACTCCCCCATCTGAATGATACTTTATGACGAACACTGGTTAATCCTTTCCATTCCGGTTGTTCTGATGTCCGTTTATCATTCCTGTATATACATGTTATGTGTGCTGATTTCCATTATTTCCATGTTACCTATTACTCTTAGTGTTCAATGATGAAGAAAAGGGGGGAATTGTGGAGTACAAAATGTACTCCATGTGCACTCCGTATGTACTCTTTAGTTTTCCGCTTCTCCATGTGTATGAAACTTCTCACTCAATGCAGACACACATACCCATTGTTCTCATGCGTGCCCCCATGGGGTCACATAGCCACTTTATCATGATTGCTTCCCCTTTGCCACATCCCAGACACTGGGACAGCAAAGATAAGAGTAATGGACATACAGACACTCACCAGGCACAGAACATGATTAACTCAGATGGTTTCCTGCATACCTTTGTAAGACGACACCTTAGTTAATGCAGGAAACATAGGGTATGACGCGATGGACTATTCTATAAAATACCACTACCTCCAGCCCAGAGGCAGAGCATATCCACACAGACGAACCTCTGTGTGGCCTTATGTCTCTCCATCTGCAGATGCGTTAAAGATTCTCTGTTTGCTCCAATATTTGTGCGGTGATTATTCTCCCCAGGGGTTGCCGGGACAAGAGCCTGTTTAAGGATAAAGGAAAATCCACAACAGTCTGTGTGCGTGATTTTATGCGTGCATGTCTGTGTGTGCGATTGTGTATGTGCATGTCTGTGTGCGTGTATCTTTGTGTGTGTGCGTGTGTGTGTGCATGTCTGTTTGTATGTGTGTGTGCAAGTCTGTTTTTGTGTGTAAGTGCATGCGTGTGTGTACACTCTCAGAAATAAAGGTACAGTGAGGGTACATTGAAGTTCATTTGGGTACAAATTTAACAAATGTATCATTAAAGGAACAAATATGTTTTCATCGGAGACCAAATGAGTACCTTTATGAGGAAAAGGGTACACATTCGCTTAAGGTACTCATGAGTACCCTTTGAAAAGGTACATGTCATGGATGATAGGTACTAATTCAGTGCTCCAAGGTACAAATTTCACAAATGTACCATCAAAGGTCCTATTGTGGCCCAGGGTAGTATTTCGGTACCCATAGGGTACAAATCCGGTATGGTACCATTATGTGCTTTTTCAAATAAAAGGGTAAATTTCCTGTGGGTACTAAATACGTACCTTTCAAGTAACCTGGGGTACTATTAAGTACCCTTTTCATGTGAAAAGGTACACAATCCACTGGGGTAGGCTCATATGGTACCATTTCTAAGTACTCTCGGGAATAAAGGTACAGTGAGGGTACAATTAAGTTAGTTTTAGGTACAAATTCACAAATGTACCGTTAAAGATACAAACTTGTTCCCAGTGTACAAATGAGTACCTTCTTCAGCGTATGCCGGCCCATATAATTCAAACTTACAGGGAGATACTGGCTACCGTCATCACAAAGGTCCACCCATAATGAGGCTCAGGCAGCCGTTGAGCTACTTTTTGTGTTTGACCGCAGTGTGTTCGTCACTAGTCTGAATTTGGCATAACCTAATCTACACGAGTTTGGCATGTTAATTCAGTAAAAACGTGAAAAATAATTTAGATTTAATTTTGATCGGTGATCATCGTTGCAGTTTAGTAATGAGAGAAAAAGTGCTGATTGGTTAAGAAAAAAATCACAGACGCATGTAGATTGGCTCTGAACCAGAAAATATGTTATATAGAGCTCAATGGAAAATGTATACACACTATCAGGAAACATGTGGAATGATCCACCACAGCAGTAACGTGTGGTCCACAGCAGTACAGTGCACAATACAGTAAGATACATCACGTACATTCAGTGAGTCCATATCATAAAGAAAAACAAACCAAAAAACATGAAGGATGATCATTCATACAACTTAAGGAGATTCCATTTCTGACATTGTCTAACCCAAAGGAATTGCACTGAGTCCTCCCGTTTCTGTCCCATCCTATAGGGGGCGCTGATTGACGTTGACGCTGTTTTAGTCGATAGATCATTTCCCTCTCAGCTGCCTCTTTATGCATCGTGTCACCAGTCTCCCTCTCATTCTCCGTGAAATGACATTGAGAACTGCCAGTCATGCTTGAACGCAGCAGACCTGCCCTGAGGTGCTGCGTCCTGCAATGGCTCGGTCCCTCGCAACTTTGTCCTCTGATGAGGTAATCCAAAAGGTGATAGAAGGTGGATTAACTATTTCAGACGAAGAAGCGCAAAGATTCAGAGGTGAGTGTTGTTAAACATAGCTAGCTAATGTTAGCTAGCGTGAGCGAATTTGAACGATGGCCCGCTAGCTAACGTTAAGCTAACACTTGTCGTCCGCTAAGCTAGTTAACGTTATTTGGCTACCGGTAGCTAGCTAGCTACCTAGTTAACAAGATAGCTAGTCAGAAAAGCGTTGTCCGGCCTTGGATACAACTATTTAAAGTGCAAAATGCCGGCGCAGTCGTTTATCTGTGTTCACTTGAAGAAAATTACGAGTTTGGATACGTTAGCTAGCTAGCTAACTAAAAGCGACACGCAGCTTGGGCCTAGCTAGCTATAGGCCACCTAGAGGATTGTTAGTTAAGCTAGCTAGTATCTAGCTGTAATATGACAAACATCCACGAAAACCACGCGGGTTAAAATATATTTGATTGAATTGAATGTGCTTTTCTGGCCGTTTTCGCTCATATTTTGTCCGAGCTTTGATACCTGGACGCTAGCTAACTTGAGCTAGCTAGCTTACGTTAGTTAACTGGTTAGCTTACACTAAGGTACTGTGAGGATTCGTTATAGCATCTCAGTCTGGGCTAACCACATAATTCTTAAATTCATCTCTTGGTAGTGTTTTCTTAGCTAGCTAGCTAGCTAACTTTACACGTTGTTTTCATTGCAGCTAGTGGGTGCTAGTGCGTGACTCAACAAATTAGTTAGCATGTGCTGATGTTGATGACGTTGATGTCGTGTTCTACGCAGAGCTAAAAAGTTGAGTGAAATTGATGCACACAATTGCCGAAGGTCCACAGATAATAAAACATAGCTAGCGTGAGGTGTAATGTAACGTAAAAAAAAAAACCATTTGTATGCTGAAGTTGTTGGACGATGTTCGATTCTATTTGTGCACGTGGGGCTGTGTAAGATTAACGTTATCTAAGATGGCGTCTTTGTCGTGTGGAGTTCCCGCGTTTGGCATGTCGTTCGTGTAGTGCAGGTACAATTCGGATCTCTAAGGTACAAATTTCACAAATGTACCATCAAAGGTCCAACGCTGTTCCCATGGGGTACTCAAAAGTACCTTTTGGGTAGCTACACACCCTGTGAGGTACTGATTATGTACCTTCAAGTAGAAGGGTGCCCATGCCACTGCTTGTGCCTCCTCCCACTGCTCTCTTTGAGCATATTTTAAATGAAAAATCACACCCTGAATATTGTACAGTGCCTCACCTTGATGAGAATAATTAGCTAGCTCACTTTAGGGCCCCATCAGACATGGTGTGTTGTGGGAATTGAACCATTCTGCTCACTACTTTGCATCGCAAGGTGCTTTTCCGTTATCTGTGCGGAGGTGTCAAATTGAGAAACTCAACTTGGGATGTCATGAATACCATATTGTAATTAGTGTATGGTTTAGATGTTGGTCAACCCACCAGGTTATTGGGCGTCTCAAAAGCTGTGTGTGCGTGTGGGAATTTCTGAATTGTAGAGAACAAGTTGTTGTGTATATATAATATTTGTGTGTGAGTAATGATTAAATTCAATATGCTATTTATTCCATAGAAAATGAAGTGGACGGCGAGATGGTGCACCTGGGCTTAACAGACTCCATGCTCAGCCATCTATTTAAAGACTCGTTCAAGAAGCAGGTTAGATTCCTCCAGATACTAAGGCAGTTGCAGGAGCTCGGACACGGAAATGCCTGTCCTACACAACGCAACACAGGAGGTGGGTCTGTTGCACCCACATCTAGCCAGTAGTAGCCACACACAACCAGGTAGCGGGTGTCCTGTAATGGCTACTCACAAGTATAGACAGTGCTAGTGTAAAGTCTGTAGTTGTGTGCTAGCGACTCGATTCAGTGACGACTGCTCAGTAACAATGAAGACATGATACTCATTCTCCTCAGACGTTATATCTACAGTGCCCTCCGAAAGTATGGGACAAAGACGTTCCATTTGAATTGATTGTGTTGACAGAATGAAAACATGTATAGAGCTCTGATAACTCAAAATTGGTTGCTGTCTGACATGATGATTACCCACACACACAGCACTTCAATCATATTGATGGAAGGATGATAGAGAGATTATTTAAGAATGTAATATTATTTAGTCCTACAGAAGAGATTTCCACAGACATCTCCACAAAAGAGATTCCCGCAGAGGAGCTGACCACACTAAAATTCCAAGTGGTGGAATTTGGTGGCGCTACAAGGCAAGCGTTGAGTTTCATTGAACTGTAACATTGCAACACACATGCACTTTTCTTTAGCTCTCACACCTGTTTAACCCAGGCTGAATCCCAGTAAATCCAAGTCTAGCCCAGTCTGATCTAGTTTAAACCAATCTGGTAATGAAATCCAAGAAAATCATTATACTTACAATAATCAACTGACTTTTTTTTTTGTAGTTCTTCGGCTGTTGGGAGACTGTCCGATGTCTTTTTCCTCCCCCCATTCCCTAGAGAGCTTCAGAAGAAGCTGGATGCTAAAGAGGAGGTCCAGAGAGTGCCACAATACCGGCACAAAATAATCAGCTCATTGCATGATTGTTTCCATGTACACCATATAAATACTCCGGGCTGAATTCTTTGTTTTGCGTGTGTGTGTTGTCTTGTTTAACATGATTATAATAATATAATAATAATAATAATTCCATTTATATAGCGCTTTTCCCAATGCTCAAAGCGCTTTACATATGATTAGTCTTAGTCATTCATACACAACCATACCATACTGTGGCGGAAGCGTGGCAACCAAACAGCACCAACTGGCCAGCGGGTCGACCGCAAAGGATTACGGTATATTTTCCTCAGCAGAGCGCACATCATTGCAGACTCGGCCGAAGGGTGCAACAGGGGTGCATACGGAAATGCAGTACCTCCCTGCAACCACGCCTTCTTTTGTAATGTCTTCTCACTTGGTGCTTATTCTATAGTTTATGTATTGTTCCAAGGTTTTTGTGTGGAGAGACAAGGGTCTCTGTATTCTGCATTTCAATTGCTTGTATTCATGATAGCCAACTGCCTCATTAGCGATTCTGCATTTACTTACTTGTTTCTGTTCTGTGATTTATGTATCCAACTCACGCCGAATATGTCAAGGTCGCCCAGGCATTAATCTGGAAATACCCATTCCTGAAGGATGTTCAGGGAAATGGCTATGTAAGTAGCTTTGCTTAACTAACACCACAATATTACATTACTAACCCTAACCCTAAATACCAATAGGTGTGTATTAAAGTGTGAAAAAATAAAAATTCAGCCATTATCTACCTACCCTCATGCCAATTGAAGGCGAGGTAAGATTTTAGAGTCCTCAAAACAGGAATGTAGTTCCAGGTGGATGAAGGTTAGCAAAAAACGCTTCCTAAGGCTAAAAAAAAAAATTCACGGACCGTGAGGTATCGTTGAGGCATGGGGGAGGAGGGGCAAGGGGAGATTGCATGCGTCAAGGACGTTTGTCCATCGAGTTAACCTCAGAAGTTCATGCGACAAACCGGTTATTTTCGACAGAGGGGGCCGGAGCCTCCCTCCCTTTTTGGTGCCAGCCCAGTCCCTCACTTTCAACCGGATGAGAAAATAGGGTCTAGGCTGAAAAATACCGATGTTCCCCTTTTAATATGAGCAATGTGGGCACTCACCTTTTCCTTATACACAGATAAAGGGAGCAAGCCTGGGGCTAGCTTTGTTCATATAAAGTGAGTGCTTTCATGACTAATTTGGATTTTTTGTTTGTTTGAATAAGCATACATGGCACATGTCGCTGAAACGCAAGTTCAAGACCGAACGTGCTCCGCTTGTCCAAAGTGATGAAGTGAAACGAATCAAGGAGAAGTGTGGTCATGGAAAGAAGTCCAAGCAACCTGACGCTGCGAGTCCCAACGCCTGTCCGAGAACCAAGCCACGATCGGTTAGTCTCATTCCCACACTTTTCTGCCTTTCATCTCTTTACTTCTGTCCATCCAGCTGGCTCTGTAGAGCTTCCCGCCTCGTCAACTTTTCTCCTGTCTCCCTCTATCTCCTTGTATCCGTGCTTTTCCCCTCTCTCCCATTCATCCACTGTCAGTGACTGTAATTGATCATATTGTCAACTGAGTTTTGTTTTTCTGTTCCATGCTATGTTATGTCATGTTTTGTCAATAGAAACTTGATGTTCTTGGAGAAGATTCAACTTCAATTGCTGGTCATGTGAAGGTTCTACAAACGCAGTACAGCAAGGCACAGCCAGACACAACGATTGTTCACGACCTAATGCAGCGAACCTTCGCGTGGAGGCAAAAGGAGATCGCAGAAGGAATGATCGTTGAGGACACAGTGAAGAAGTATCCCTTCTTAAAGACACCCTCTGGGGTAAGTGTTACATGTAATAAGCTAGATGCGCTCCAGTACATCGGTCTGAACAACTAGTCTAAACCTTTTTAAAAACATCAAAAGGGGAAGCTGATTCAACAAACGGTGGAAGAGAGGAGGGCTGGGGATCGACTGAAATTCTATAGAATAGGTGTATGGTTTTAGTTTGCTTCCTTGAAGAAGCTCATGTATGGGTTTCCATTGAAACACATGTAACCAGGTTAAAATTAATGTTTTTATTTTATTTTGTTTGAGTATGAAATATCACCAAATCCTGTCTGTGTGCTGTTATTTGTGTTTACTACATTTTATTTTATGTCATTATTTACTTTTATGTATGTTTTCCAACGACCGTCATATACATGTACTGTCGCTTTAAGAGAGAGGTCTTGTGGGTACACGGAAGAGGGAACGCGGGAGAGGCCATTTTTGTTTTGTGGGAGGAGTCTCAAGCAGCGATCGAGCCGAGCCATGCGTGTTTCTTACCGTAGGACAGTTTTGCTGGTTGAGGAGAACGTAACCTTGAGTATCCCTGTAAGAAGATACTGCAAGCTGTGGGATAAAATACTTGTTTATCCTTTCTTACATCGGAGTCCCGTGGACGGTTTCTCCTTCTAACGCACACGAGTGAAGTCCGGGCAGTGGTTGAACTTCGACCCCCACGTCCGTAAGAAACACCGCTCCCGCTGGAGGACTGGACGTTTGTCGAAGGGTTTGAAACCAAAATAAATGGCAAGGTGAGCCAAATAGAGTCCTGTGTGTCCCCCCTCCTTCCTTGATAATGATGATGATGATGATGATGATGATGATGATGATGATGATGATGAGAGACTGAGGGCCCCCCACAACACCTGGGACCCCACCGAAAATAGAACACAACGCAGAGCTAATGATGAGAGTGACGGGCGTGCAGCAGGCTGACCAGCAGAGAACAGCATAGGACTGCCCCCGTTACATTGGTGCCGTGACCCTCCTGGATCCTGACAGTGACATCAGTTGCTCGCTGCGGGAGGCTGTTGTCGTCATCAAGCCCCAGACGTCCTCGGGTATTTCTATAGACTGTACGCTCATGTTACAGTGGACTGGAGTTGAGTTGTGTGGACACTGGACAGTCATAGCTGTGGTTACCATGGACTGGGCTTGTGAACAGGACATTTGTATATACTGAAGGAAGAAAAACACACGAAAAAGAAAAAAAAAGGAAAAAAGGTTAATGTTGATGTGATTGAAGGACTCGTGTGAATAATCTATTGATGTAAACTACTGGATATGTGCATATGTGATTAATCTATTGCTGAATTTGTTGATTGTGTGTGATTGTTTCAATCTCTTAGTGATTTCTAGATTCAATTATTTAAATGAATTGAGCTTTTAACTTTTTTATTTTATTTTTTATTTTATCTGAGTGTTAGAGGTAGGAACATGGCAGAGGGTGGTTCGTACATAGGTGGGGGTAACATTGCTGATCAGGATCTTTTGGATCGCCAGTGTGCTATGGAGAGGGGTTACCAGTTAGATGTGGGTGGGGGTTTACGGCTAGGTGTAGGTAGGAGTTTCGGGCAGCTCTTAGAGGGCGGGGAACCAGACACCAGAGCACCAGGACCTAGAGACCTGACCACATTTGGCACTCCTCAGTTCACCTCCACACGCTACGTAGAACGGGCCAGGCCAGGTATCAGCGAAGGGGCTGTGCTAGGTAACAGCGAGCAGCCAGTGGGTGAGTTAGCAATGCTCATTACTCAGTTAGCAGAGAAGATAGGAGAGTCAATCACTGCTAAGCTGCAGGAAACACAAATGCTTAGAAACACACACACAGACAGTGCTAGGTCTGCTGAACAGTGTTCGGAGACAGTGCCTAGTGTTAGAGTAGTAATGCAGACAGATGCTAGGGAGCCTCCTATTTTCAGGGGCGATAGCTCTGATAAGTTTACAGTTCATGAGTGGGAGAGCCTTATGACTTTGTATTTGAGGAAGCGAGCCATTCCAGTTAGTGAGCAGTCACATGAGATTCTAGCTAAGCTTATGGGGAAAGCAAGGGACGTGGTGAGGATAAAGCTGCGCAACACATCTGTCGACCACTTAGCAAACCCCCACATTATTTTTGATGTACTGAAGCAACACTTTAGTGACTTCACATACTCGAGCATGCCCCTGGCGGACTTTTACAGTACGCTGCCCAAGCCAGGTGAGGACGCTATGGAGTATTGGATTAGGCTTAATAAGACAGTGGAGGTGGCTGACGAATGCTTAAAGTGGCAGGGCCGTAGTATTGAAGAGCCAAGCCACGAGGTAAGCATGATGTTTATCAAACACTGTCCAGATCAGTCTCTTGCCAATGTTTTTAAGTTCAAGTCCGCAGGGAAATGGTCTGCTAGCGAGATCCAGGAGAGGCTTGATGAGCACATGCTGGAGAGGAAGTCCCGTGTTGCTGCAGGTGGACAACGTGAAGCAGGCGCGGTAGAGCATAGGTTCCATTCACAGGTTCATGTCCCTGTAGTCGACATGGCTCCCGACTTGAACACGACCGTGCCGGTGGTGCCATCTCCCGTCCCGGCTCATGCGTCATCTCCTATACCATTTTTTGCAAGGTCTCCTACACCGTCTCCCGCACCGTCTCCCGCACCTGTCTCTGGCGGTGATGACTATATGAGTTTGGTGAGCTTGCTAGACCGTTTGGTCACAATGCAGACTCAAGTTCCAGTTAGCGCTGCAGTCCGGACACCAACGCTGACTCAACCGCCAGCTAACGCCGTAGGGCGGGTGCCAGACGCACCACAGAGGTTGTGCAGGATTTGTAAGTCTCCGGATCACTCCACATTTTCCCACTGCAGCCGGGAGAACCGATGTATAAACTGTTTGTCTCCTGGTCATTGGAAGAGGGACTGTCCTCACTCTCAGCCGCCCAACCAGCTCCGTTCTCAGCCTGGTGGAAGAGCTGGTCGTCAGTCTCGTCCGTTAAACTACTAAACCCACACCTAGAGAGGGATGGTGTGGGTAAAGCAGATGTATCCCTCACTGATGTCTCCGACCTGGCTCACTTGTATGAAGACAAGTGTGCCAAAGCACCTCAGGGTTCGCATATGGTCATTCAGGCGACACAGAGGATTCAGGCTTTCAGTGACTTGTTCTATGCTCCTGTTCTTGTCAACCAGAGTGTGCAGCTTAATGGCATGTTGGATACTGGCTCTATGTCATGCAGTATCAGTGAAAATGCAGTAGAGAAGCTCCGCTCTGGGGGTGTTTTACCTGAGAAGCAGCAGCCTGAAGAGAACATTGTCTTGATTGGCTGCGGTGGTCTGGAGACTAGGCCTGATGGTTTTTATGACCTCAACATGCAGCTTTATGGTGTTTCCTTTGTCATACCCACTCTGGTCGTGCCCGGTCAGCATGATGATCTGATAGTCGGCACAAACGTCATTAAACATGTGGCCCATGTACTCAAGAGTGGTACTGAGTACTGGGACATCGCGTCCGGACAGGAACATCCGTCTTGTCCTGACGTTGAACAGTTCTTGTCCATGTTCACGAATGTAGAGCGCTGGAAGGGTGGTGCAGTTCCTGAGAAGATAGATACTGTTAAGCTCACCCAGGCCGTGACACTCTTACCGAGGCACGAGCACTTAGTCTGGGGCAGACTTCCTGCTAAGGTGCCTATGTCAGCTGGAAGCACTGTTGTTGTGGAGCCGACAGACTCCAAGGCCATGCCACGCAGTGTACTCGTAGGTCGACTTGTCACACCGCTCTGGGGTGATAGGTGGGTACCCATGACTGTTGTCAATCCATCTGACAAAGCCATCACGCTGAAAAGGAACTGCAAGTTGGCTGATGTGTTTCCATGCTTGGCGATTGAGGACTTTAATGTTTTCCAGGGACTGCAATCAGTTGCAGGGAGGCATGAGTCCAACGCCACAGATAGTGCCTGTCCACCTGTCCAGCCGGCTAGGAGTTTGTCAGAGCTCGGACTCAGTGACATTGACCTCAGCTCCTGTCAGGTTAGTGAGGCATGCAAGTCCCAGCTCACTCAGCTGCTCACCGAGTACCATGACATCTTCTCCAGGGACTCTCTGGACTGTGGCGAGGTCACAGGATACACACATCGCATCCATCTGGTGGATGAGCGCCCCTTTCGCTTGCCCTACAGGAGGGTTCCCCCAGCCCACTATCAGAAGTTGAGACAGGTTCTCACTGATATGGAGGAGAAAGGGATATCCGGAAGTCCTCGAGCGCATACGCTTCACCGCTGGTTATGGTGTGGAAGAAGGATGGCGGGCTTCGGATCTGCACTGATTTCAGATGGCTGAATGCTCAGACCTTGAAAGACGCTCATCCCTTGCCACTCCAGT
This sequence comes from Lampris incognitus, assembly GCF_029633865.1. Lineage (NCBI taxonomy): Eukaryota > Metazoa > Chordata > Actinopteri > Lampriformes > Lampridae > Lampris > Lampris incognitus. The sequence continues at coordinate 402,889 of NW_026611588.1, read as the reverse complement.
CGGACTGTCTTGCCGCGCTGGGTGGTAACTGCCTCTTTAGTACGATGGACCTCACCTCTGGCTTCTTCAACATCCCAATGCATAAAGATGACAAGAAGTACACTGCTTTCACGACTCCCCTTGGGTTGCATGAATACAATTGCATGCCACAGGGCCTTTGTAATAGCCCTGCAGCCTTCATGAGAATGATGATTGGGATCTTTGGGGATCTGAACTTCACGAAGCTTTTGTGCTATCTTGATGATCTTCTTGTCTTCGCGCCGTCAGAGGTTGAGGCTCTGTCGAGGCTCCGCACTGTGTTTCAGAGGTTGAGGGAGAACAACTTGAAACTGGCTCCGAAAAAGTGTCATCTGCTGCAGAAGCGGGTGCGGTTTTTGGGCCACGTGGTTGATGGCGGAGGTGTGTCTGTCGATCCCTCCAAAGTAGAGGTCATCTCCAACATGACAGTGCAGGATCTCATGGAAGGTGATGGGTGCACGCCTTCTGTTCGTAGGATCAAATCTTTCCTTGGTATGGTATTTTACTACCAGCATTTCCTCCCGAACTGCTCCTCCGTGGCTAAGCCCCTGTTGGCCCTTACAGCTGGACAAAAGAGGAGGGGGAGGTCAGCTAAGGATAAGAAGCCCCATGGCAGCTTCCGTAAGCTTACCTCCGCAGACTGGACGGTGGAATGTGGGGAAGCATTTGATCTGTTGAAGACGATGTTACTGGAGTTTGTGGTGCTTGCCCATCCAGACTTTGAGGTGCCTTTCATTTTGTCGGTCGATGCGTCTTTGGACGGACTCGGCGCGGTGCTGTCTCAAGTGCCCCGAGGAGAGTCCAAGGCCAGACCTGTTGGTTTTGCAAGCAAGTCCCTCAGTGCCTCACAGCGGAAGTATCCAGCTCATAGACTGGAGTTCATGGCGCTGAAGTGGAGTGTTTGTGAAAAGTTCAACCACTGGCTGAAGGGTCAAAGCTTCACCGTTTGGACAGATAATAATCCGCTGACTTATCTCCTAACGAAGCCGAAGCTTGACGCGTGTGAGATCCGCTGGGTGTCTAAGTTGGCGTCTTACACTTTCGATCTCAAACACCTGCCAGGGAAGAAAAACGTGGTGGCGGATGCCTTGAGTCGCGACCCTTTTTCCAAGCCCGTCAGTCAGAGGCTACTTAGGGAGCCCTACCCGGCCCTTGTTCAGGAAGCCGACGGGGTTGAGGGGGACTCTGTGCAGGATGTTTTCAGACTCAGTTGCCAGTCCCAAACAGTGAGTAGTGCGCAATCTGGGTTTGCTTGTGATGCAGCTGAGGTCAGGGCTTTTTGTCAAGCCAAATGTGACTGGCCTGATGCATCAGTATTCACAGCACTCAGTTTGGTCCAGCACGTTCAGCATCTGTCGGGTGGTCAGGATACACTGCCAATGTTATCCACCGAGGAGCTCAGGTTGAGTCAGGAGCAGGACCCCTGCATCTCCAAGGTGTTGCCCTTTGTCGCTGTTCGGAAGCGGCCATCGAGACGTGAGAGGCATGGTGCTGACCAGAAGGTCCTCAGGCTGTTGAAACAGTGGGAGAAGTTGGAAGTCAATGATGGTGTCTTGTACAGGGTGACAAAGGACCCAGTGTCCAAGCAGAGGAGGTCTCAGTATGTTTTACCTCTGAGTCTGAAAGACAAGGCATCCACGATCACGCTGGTCATCAGGGCCAGGACCGTACTCTCTCTCTTGCAAGGCAGCGTTTTTATTGGCCTGACATGGAGAGGGATATCAGAGCATATGTCAGATGCTGTCGGAGATGTGTGTTTGGGAAGACCCCAGAGCCAGCTGCTTGCGCGCCCCTGGAGAGCATTAAAACCTCCGCACCGATGCAGCTTGTGTGTATGGATTTCTGGTCCGCTGAGGACAGTAAGCAGCGGTCGGTCGATGCCCTAGTGGTTACTGACCACTTCACTAAGCTTGCTCACGCGTTCCCCTGCGCCAATCAGACAGCGAAGCAGGTCGCCAAGAAACTCTGGGATCATGTATTCTGTGTTTCCGGGTTTCCGGAGAGAATACATTCTGACCAGGGCACAAACTTTGAGAGCAACCTGATTGCAGAGCTTCTCAGGTTGGCGGGTGTAGCGAAGTCCCACACGACGGCCTACCATCCTATGGGTAATGGCGGGACAGAGCGGTTTAATCGCACGATGGGGAATATGCTCCGTTCCCTTCCGCTTCAGCAGAAGCAACAGTGGCCTCAGCAGATCCATTCTCTCACGCTCGCGTACAATGCCACTGTTCACGAGACCACGGGTTATGCACCTTTCTTCCTGATGTATGGGCGTGTCCCAAGACTGCCGGTGGATGTTATGTTCAGGCAGGTTTTGCATGATCCTCACGTTGTTGACTATGACTCTTATGCTCAGTCTCTGCTTTCCTGTCTAAGGAGTGCAATGGAGATCGCTCAGAAGCACTCCACGGCTGAGCAGCAGCATCAGGTGCGACAGTACAACAGACATGCCAAGGGCACTGTCCTGTCTGTCGGGGATCGTGTTTTGGTTGCGAACCAGAGTGAGCGAGGGAAGAGAAAGTTGGCTGACAAATGGGAGAACGGAGTGTACACGGTTGTCGGTGTCAACCCCAATATCCACATCTACAAGATTCAGGATGCAGAGGGGCACACCAGAGTGGTGCACAGGAACCGTTTGATGGAGGTCAACTTCTTGCCCCTTCCTGAGTTAGATCAGGGTGAGGAGTCCAGTACAACCAGTCAGTTGCTTGACTGCGCAGAGTCCGATGAGGAGGACAGTGCAGATGGCCTGATGGTTTCAGGGGATGCAGTGGGGCTAGCAGTCTCATCACTTGGAGACTCGCCTAGACCTGAGTGGGCAGATGCGGAAGAGTTCATTCCATCTAGTCTGGTAGTCAGTCCTGTGGGGGCCACTGCTGAGACTCCACCCAACACACACGCACCACACAACACACATGCACCACACATAGAGGCATCACACTCACTCGATGTTGGTGTTATGTCTCACACTGATTCGCACACAGAAGCACCACACTCACTCGATACAGATGTTGCAGCTCGCACTGTCTCACGCACACAAGTAGAGAGCGATGGTCGGGTTAGGACACGCACAGGGAAGGTGGTGAGGTCAGTGAACAGGTTAATAGAATCTATGGCTCAGATGCCATTTCTATGGAGTGTGAGGGTTTGAACTTTGATGGAGGTTGGAGTCATTCAAACTAGTTTAATGTGAGTTATTAGGTGTCTATCAGACAGGGTTGTTTTGGGCCAAGTGCATGGTGTGGCATATCAGGCGTCACATTGATCTAGGGGAATACTGAGACTTGATCAACCTCATTATTTTCTGAACCTCGTAACCGAGGTAGCTCCTAAGTTGACTGGAGGACTAGGTCCTTCTTTTCACTTGTGCCAGTAGTCAGTGATGGGCTTTTCCTTTCCTCTTTCTCTTTTTATCCTGCTGTCAGGATGTTGGTGAATTTCAGGAGGGGTGAATGTAACCAGGTTAAAATTAATGTTTTTATTTTATTTTGTTTGAGTATGAAATATCACCAAATCCTGTCTGTGTGCTGTTATTTGTGTTTACTACATTTTATTCTATGTCATTATTTACTTTTATGTATGTTTTCCAACGACCGTCATATACATGTACTGTCGCTTTAAGAGAGAGGTCTTGTGGGTACACGGAAGAGGGAACGCGGGAGAGGCCATTTTTGTTTTGTGGGAGGAGTCTCAAGCAGCGATCGAGCCGAGCCACGCGTGTTTCTTACCGTAGGACAGTTTTGCTGGTTGAGGAGAACGTAACCTTGAGTATCCCTGTAAGAAGATACTGCAAGCTGTGGGATAAAATACTTGTTTATCCTTTCTTACATCGGAGTCCCGTGGACGGTTTCTCCTTCTAACGCACACGAGTGAAGTCCGGGCAGTGGTTGAACTTCGACCCCCACGTCCGTAAGAAACACCGCTCCCGCTGGAGGACTGGACGTTTGTCGAAGGGTTTGAAACCAAAATAAATGGCAAGGTGAGCCAAATACAGTCCTGTGTGTCCCCCCTCCTTCCTTGATCTTGATGATGATGATGGTGATGAGAGACTGAGGGCCCCCCACAACACCTGGGACCCCACCGAAAATAGAACACAACGCAGAGCTAATGATGAGAGTGACGGGCGTGCAGCAGGCTGACCAGCAGAGAACAGCATAGGACTGCCCCCGTTACACACAATTGGATGAAGGGATTAATCAGCTGTGCAGCTTCTCAACTGGATACTCATGCATAAGCTTCCTAAGTAATGGATATGAAATACAACTGTGCACCTAGTCTATTGACAGCTCTGCACATACAGAAGAGAAAGGAGGGCATGAGACACCCTGTTCTCTGTATTATTTCCCTATCCTTGATCCACGTCTTCCATCCCTCTTCTTCTCTCAGCCAACTGCTTATTTGTTGTTCTCTGTCTTTCTGCAGCTGTTGGAGGAAGTGGGTCGTATCCACCCCACAGCAACCTTTAACTTCACCAATGGCTTTGAACAGATCGTTCCCAAAGTGCTTACCCTGGCTCAAGGAAAGTCTCCTCTAGCCAAACAGTACTTGGAGGCCAGAGAAGAAGCCCTCAGCGAGGAACTACCAAATACTTGAAAAGCTTATGAGTGTACTCACACTTTTTCAGCACACGCATGGAAAATCTGTTGACAACAGTCCTTTCTGAGATGATGAGCCAATTTTGATTCTCTAGGAATGGACTTCAGAGCTGCACTCATCCTCCTGCCATCTATTTTCAAGGAGAGTATGGATGTTCACATCACCATGGGAGAGGTATGCATCTCTAGAAACTTAAGCCACTTCATGTTAAAAATAACACAATTACACACATGATAAAGATCCTGGTGTAGAACTTGTGCAAAAACAAGGATAATATATATATATCCACAACAAAATCTACAAGAGTGACTGATGGCTCGCCCAAAGTTGTCGTTTGTTTTGAAAACATGTGACGTAGTCCTTCATTCTGTCGACAGAAGAGGAAATATTCTGCTCCCAAGTTGGTTGAGTCTCCGGAGGCCGGAGCAGTAGCCACTAGAATCACGCATCAGCATAGAACGATACTGACCCCTAGTGGTAGAACAGGAACGAGGCAGGGGCATATAAGACAACAGTCATGAAAAAAACACATGGGCTATTTCATTTGAAGCTGGTTTCTCGCTGGATATGAGTGCAGTGCAGTGCACATTCACACGTGGGATTGGTAATTTAACATTGCGAAATAATGACAATAATACCACACGCCAACAACCACAATGTGTTATTCAGAACTACCGTCCAAAGAAAATACCTTCCGGGTATACCGTATTACTGTTTTACCGAACATGCCTAATTCTAATGTACTTATGTATTTTTCAGGGTGAACCCACCACCCCATACCCAACTGTCCAAGTAACCAGCCAAGAAGACTGGAAGGCCACGTTTGCCGGAGAAAGTTCCTGTGCACTCAAGGTAGAAGGGGTCACAGTTTGTGAAGGCTTGAAGGTAGAGGAAGCGATGATCGCGTCTTTTTATTCATATTTTGTCTTCTACCTTGAGTACCAACCCAAAAACAAAAACACTCTGACCTTTCTTCAGCGATGTATAGCCAACTTGCACGAGAAGGGTGACCATCCTCTGTCGACGAGTGTTACCAGAGTTATCAACCAGATCTACTGAAATGCCTCGTTTACAGTCTCAGGTCCACCAGTGCCCCAGATGTAAAAAAAAGACTTTCACTCTCATTAAGTTGATCCAACATGTGGGTCTTGCTCATGCCCACGAGGCTGGCTTCTCAATCACTTGTGGACTCAATGACTGTCAATCCACTTTTTCTAACTACCCATCTTTCAGATGTCATGTTAATAGAAAACATAGAGCTTGCATTTTACCTCCTGCTAGTGATGGGGCTAGTGAGGAGCCTGGTAGTGATAACTTTGCCTCTGAAGATGATGATGATGATATGTCTGATTATAATGCAGATGCAGATGTTCAATCCCCCCCCCCTAGTATGGAACCCCTGTTATCCAACTTCAAAGCAAATCTTTGTAGCTTCATCCTAAAATGCAGGGGAAAAGACAATTTACCTGAATCTGTTCAAGAGATACTGAATGATGTAAACTTTTTATTTTGTTTCTTTAAGGAGAATTACGATGCATTTTTATCTTATCATCTAAAAGAAAATGGCTTTGATGTTGAGGGATGTCCTGAACTTAAGCAGGTTTTGGAGTCGAATGATTTTTTTGAGGAAGCGTCAAAAGAGTTCTCTTCTCACTTCAAATTGAAAGAGTACTGCAAGTCAAGATTAGACTTGACTCAACCAGTTCAATACACTTTTGAGAGGTTCCACAGGTCATAAAATAGGTAGCTTCTCCTATGTTCCCATTTCACAATTCTTAAGAAAATATTGTTCCCATGAGGATGTGTGGGATGACATAGTATCTGAAAAGAGAAAAGATGAACAGGTCTTCACAGACTTTACTGATGGAGTGTACTATAAGGAGCATCCTGTCTTTAGAGATTATCCAAATGCATTGAGACTGCATTTTTATGAGGACGAATTTGAGGTAGTAAACCCTTTGGGTTCAAAAAAGACGAAACACAAACTCTGCGCCTTCTACTATACTGTAGGTAATGTACATGGAAGATATAGGTCTCAAGTGAAGCATATTCATTTAGCATTACTGGTGCGCTATAGCTTCATAAAGCAATGTGGTTTAGAAGTTATCCTCAAGCCACTGCTGGATGACCTCAAAGTACTCTCAACGGATGGATTCAGTCTCACCGTTAGTGGGGTTGAACAGAATGTCCATGTGGCTCTAGCTACCTTTTCTGGGGATAATCTTTCAGCTCACATGATTGGTGGGTTCAGTATGTCATTTAGCTCAGGAAGAGTTTGTAGACACTGTATGGGAACATATACAGATATAAAAGAGAAATTTCAGGAAAATAATTATGTTTTAAGAACATCTGAGGTTCACCAGTATCACCTGGAATGTATCCAGCAAAATCCTGCCAGTAAAGCAACTTATGGGGTAGACTCTAGTTGTCCATTTGATGTGCTTCCCTATTTTGATGTTACTAAGTCCTTTCCTCCAGACGTAATGCATGACATGTTGGAAGGTGTCATACCTTTAGTTTTGAAACTAGTTCTGTGCCAGGCTCATAGAGAGAAACATATTAGCATTCAAGAGGTAAACGAAGAGCTGCAGAGAATAACAATAGGTCAAAATGATAGAGTGAATAAGCCGGTACAGTTGTCTGAAAAACTATTCCAAAAAGAAGCATTGTGGGCTCAGCATCTCAAAAATTGTGTCTTTTTAGAATACTTCCTTTTTTGACCGCACACCGTATTCCTCCAGAGAGTCCATATTGGCATGTGTACCTGTTGTGTAGAGAATTTGTAGGTATTGTTCTTGCGCCAACGGTGAGAAGAGAGAACCTTCCTCTCTTGGATATACTTGTCCAAGACTTTTTGACTCAGTTGAAAGCTGTATTTAGTGATGTTATTACTCCGAAGTGCCATTATCTAATACATTATTCTAGATTAATCTCAATGTTTGGGCCTCTTCGTCCTCTCTGGTGCATGAGATATGAAGGCAAGCACCAATATTTTAAGAATATTGCAAGTAGTTGTCGTAATTTTATCAATATAGCTTCCACACTGAGCACTCCTCCTCTCTCCTCCTACTCTCTCCTTCCCTCCTACTCTCCTCCCCTTCCTCTCCTACTCTCCTCCCACTCTCTCCTCTCCTCCCCCTCCTCTCTCCTCCCCTCCTACTCTCTCTTCCCCCCTCCTCTCTTCTCCCCTCCTTCTCTCTCCTCCTCTCCTTGTTCTGTACCCAGCTCATAGAGAGAAACAGAATGGTGCTGTGTTTTGATGTGTATATATATACATTTTTTATCCTTTTCGTATTTGGAGCACTGTTAATTCTGTCCATGCAGCCATGAATCTAAAACCGCCATGAATTTTCATTAAAGTTTGTATTGTAAGTTACGATTGTGGTATGGGGAGTTATTTACTTTCAAGTATTTTAATTTGTACAGTTTAACATGTTTGAATGAAGAATGAAAGCAAAAGGCAATGTTTTTAACAATGACATTTTTGCCACATTATAGGTACAATTGCCTCCTCGCTGGGGTGGTACCCCTAAAGAGAACAAAGTCGTACCATCTAAAGGGGTACCACTTTGTACCAGTGGAGTAACTCTTGAAAAGGTACCATTTCTGTACCCCGAGGGTACCACTCCAGCGACGTGCCATTTGTACCCTTGAAGGTACAAACTGAAGGGATACTACTTTGTACCTATTAATAAGGTACCAAATGGTACCCCGAGGGTACCACTCCAGCGACGAGCCATTTGTACCCTTGAAGGTACAAACTGAAGGGATACTACTTTGTACCTATTAATACTACTACTTTCACCGTTAGGGGTCGCCACAGCGGATCATCCGTAATTTATGATCCGCATATTTGATTTGGCAAAGATTTTACGCCGGATGCCCTTCCTGACGCAACCCTCCCCATTTGTCCGGGCTTGGGACCGGCACTAAGGATGGCTTGTGCGTCCTCAGTGGCTGGGTTACTTTGTACCTATTAATAAGGTACCAAAATGGTACCCCGAGGGTACCACTCCAGCGACGAGCCATTTGTACCCTTAAAGGTACAAACTGACGGGGTACTTCTTTGTACCTATTTATAAGGTACCAAAATGGTACCCGTATAGGGTACTGCTCCAGCGCCGAGCATTTGTACCTTTTTTCTTTAACTTTTTGGCACCTTTATTTCTGAGAGTGTACGTGTCTGTGTGCGTGTCTGTTTGCACGTGTGTGTGCATGTCTGATTATGTTTTTACACTTGTGTGTGTGCATGCGTGTGTGCATGTCTGCTTGTGTGTGCATGTCTGGTAGTGTGTGCATGTCTTTGTGTGAGTGTGTTTTTGTGTGCGTGCGTGCATGTCTGTTTATGTGTTTTACAAGTGTGTGCATGTCTGGTTGTGTGTGTGTGTGTGTATGAGTGTGCATGTCTTTGTGTGTGCATGTCTGTTTGTGTGTGTGCATGTCTGTTCGTGTGTGTGTGTGCATGTCTGTGTGTGAGTGCATGTACGTGTCTGTGTGTGCGTGCGCGTGTCTGTTTACACGTGTGCATGTGTGTGTGCGTGTGGGTGCATGTCTGTTTCTGTGCGTGACTATGTGCATGTCTGTGTGTGTGCGTGTGTCTTTGTGTATGTATGTGTGTGCTTGTCTGTGTAACCCTGTGGTTAAATTATAGGCCTTAGATATATTATATTGCACTATTAGATAAGAGTTTGGCCTATGTTTGTTATTTTGTATACCTTTTGAATATGAATATATTATATTGTTGATATTGTTCTGCAAAACAGTTGTTTACCAATGTGAAATGCATTTACTTTAGTGTTGAAACCTACCATTGTTGTGATTGGTTGGCTGTGGAGAGAATACCTTACCTTGAATGTGATTGGTTGAGAGGGCAGCGGAAAACGTCAGCACGAGCAGACTGGACTGGGAGAAAGAGGTCTCTCGTCCCTGGTGTGAGCAACGGAGCAGTTTGATGTCGAGTTGTTATATGCTATTTTGCGGTGAGAGAAATGTAATTGAAGTTTAGTGAACAGTGATGTGTGCGGGTGTGTGACCGAGACCCATCCCGGGAACTGTTTGTGTGGATTTGGGAGACAAACTGACTACTCGTCAGTCCCATATGTGGACCCAGCGACGTTACGGAGCGAGCTAGCCAGTCGGTGTTTGTTGCTAGCACAGCAAGACGGGCAAATGGACTGGATGCGGTAAGGGGCTCGCCCCACAGTGAGTCGGGCCGTCTTCTAGTTTAGCAAAGTAACGTTATCAGTTACAGTGTAGTGGTGTGTTCATGCGACCATCGAGGAACGCAGAAGGAGTCGTCTGTTGCCGTGTTGGGCTGCCGAGGCGAGCACACGGTTCGACTGTGAGATGGTGCTAACGGCTAACTAGCCAGTTAGCTAGGATGGCTGCCGGCCTGACGTTCGCTGCTGCACTGAGATGAAGAGGAGCATTCATTGTGAGTACAAGCCGGATGTGCGGGCTTCCAAGGGGAGCAAAGAGGGCTGTTTAGGTTCCCAACGTACCCGATAAAGAAACAGGGCTGCAACTGGGGGTTGACTTTCTTTTATTTTTATTGCCGGCTTAGTTATAGGGTTGTTGAGCTGTATACTAATGTGTTGGTCTGATTCATTTGTGTGTATATGAATGCAGATGCTTGTTAGCCCTTGAGGCTTATTACTTTCATTCATTCTAATAATTATTACTCATAATACATTTGTATATATAATTCTATGTACCTGTGTGAGTGTGGATTATTCATGTGTGTTTATTCCTGTGGTGTCTAGGCTATGGTAAGTGACATGTTGAGACAACCTTAAAGGGCTAGTCCACCTTTTTACTGGAAGTAACCTAGTGACACCCAGAGATGTGTAGACCATAGTATATAACCTTAAAGGGCTAATACACCACATTTTAGAACCTTAAAGGGCTAGTCCACCGTTTTAATATAAGTTACTCGGTGACACATTGAGGTGTCTAGACCATGTTAGATTGCCTTAAAGGGGTCATATGCCATATTTAAGCGCCTTAAAGGGGTAGTCAACCTTTTTAGTTGGAGTTACCAGATGACACTGTAAGACATTTAGAGCCTTTAGAACATACTTTAAACACATAAAAAGCTAAGTTACCATACTTCAGTAGTTTATTGGATACCGAGTTGTATAGAGAACTCAGGAGCGTTGTCCTTGACAGTTAAAAGGGATAGATAGAGCTACATCTGTTTGTGTATGTGAATCTGTGTGTGTGAGTGTGCATGTCTTTGTCTGTGTGTGCATGTTTGTTTGTTTGTGTGTGTGTGCATGTTTGTTTGTGTATGTCTGTTTGTGTGCTTGTGTTCCTTTTTATGTCGGGTTTTGTGTTTGTGTGTATATGCATGTTTGTGTGTGTGCGAGCGTGTGTGTGAGTGCATGTCTGTTTGTGTGCGCGTGTGTGTGTCTGTTTGTACTTGGGTGCGTGTGTTTTTTTGAGTGTGCATGTCTATGTGATGTCTGTGTGCATGTCTGTTTGTGTGTATGCGTGTCTCTTTGTGTGCATGTATGTTTTTGTGTGTGTGTGCATGTCTGTGAGCGTGCGTGTGTACGTGTCTGTGTGCATGTCTGTTTTGTGTGTTTACATTTGTGTGTGTTTGCACGTGTCTATGTGTCTGTTTTGTGTGTGTGCATGTCTGTGTGCATGTCTGTGTGTGCATGTATTTTTTGTTTGCGTGTGTTTGTGGGCATGTCTGTTTGTGTGTGCATCTGTATGTCTGTGTGCATGTCTGTATTTGTGTTTTTACGTATGTGTGCGTGCGTGCGTGTGTGCATGCCTGTTTGTGTGTGTGCATGTCTGTTTGTGTGTAGGTGTGTGTGCATGTCCCTTTTTGTGTGTGTGCATGTTTTTGTGTGTATGCATGTCTGTTTGTGTGTGTGTGCGTGATTGCGCGTGTGTTTGTGTGTGCATGCGTGTGTGTACGTGTCTGCTTGTGTTGTGTGTGTGCATGTCTGTTTGTGTTTGCGGGCGTGTGTGTGCATGTCTGTGTGCGTGATTGTGTTTGTGCATGTCTGTGTGTGCGCGTATTTTTGTGTGTGTGCATGTTTGTGTGCGCATGTGTGTGTAACCCACATGATTACATGTACCCTGTGACATATGTAAGTTCCACTAGTAGCCTCTAGGAGGCACACGAGCTACAGAGTTTAAACCATAACAAACAACCATCAACAGTAGAGAAGAGAGCGTGAATCTGACGAGAGAAAGACTGGAAGAGAAGAGAAATTCCGGATATTTTGAAATACGGACAACTTTGACTACGGTTACTTGAATTACGGATATTTGAACTACGGATATTTGAACTACAGGACATTTGAACTACGACATAAAGATCCCCCCCACGAAGCTTCATTGGTGAGCCGCTAGCCAAAGCTAAAAGTAAGCAGCTTTCTGTGTTCCATGTAATCATAGCCATTTACGTAGGATATCTTGATTTTATCCAAAGACAGATTATCTCCTGTTGAAGGAAGAAGGAAGACTCTTGTCTCTTGTGCGTTGTACGCTGCTGGAATCCTGGTAAGACTTTAAAATCTTGAAATCTAAAGAGTGACAGTTTTCGATTGGTTGCTAAGCTAAGCTAACCCAGCTAAAACGTATATCTATGATGAAGAGGAGAATAATAGAGTACCTACAGAAACTACAGAAAGGAGGAACCATTGATCGGATACAATACCACAAGATAACATTCCATGCATATATGCACTCCCTAAGATCCATAAAGATGGAACCCCCCTCAGGCCCATCATCAGCAGCATCAACTCGGTCACGTACAACATTGCCAAACATATAGCAAATATCTTGACCCCTTTAGTGGGCGAAACACCTCACCATATCCAAAACTCCATTGACTTCGTGGACAAGGTCGAAGGCGTAAAACTGGAACCGGATGAAACCATGGTATCCTACAACGTAACCTCGTTATTCACCTGCATCCCAACCATGGAGGCTTTGGAAACTGTGACGCAACGTTTGCTACGGGACCAACCTCAGCCCAGACCAGATTTGCCAACTACTGGACCTTTGCCTGAACACTACATATTTCCAATTCAGGGGCCAGTTTTACAGACAGAAACACAGCTGTGCAATGGGCTCACCAGTATCGCCCATTGTGCCCAACTTATACACTCACCGGCCACTTTATTAGGCACACCTGTCCAACTGCTCATTAATGCAAATTTCTAATCAGCCAATCACATGGCAGCAACTCAATGCATTTAGGCATGTAGACATGGTCAAGACGATCTGCTGCAGTTCAAACCGAACATCAGAATGGGGAAGAAAGGTGATTTAAGTGACCTTGAACGTGGCATGGTTGTTGGTGCCAGATGGGCTGGTCTGAGTATTTCAGAAACTGCTGATCTACTGGGATTTTCGTGCACAACCATCTCTAGGGTTTACAGAGAATGGTCCGAAAAAGAGAAAATTTCCGGTGAGCGGCAGTTCTGTGGGCGAAAATGTCTTGTTGATGCCAGAGGTCGGAGGAGAATAGCCAGACTGGTTCGAGCTGATAGAAAGGCAACAGTAACTCAAATAACCACTCATTACAACCGAGGTATGCAGAAGAGCATCTCTGAACGCACAACACGTCGAACCTTGAGGCAGATGGGCTACAGCAGCAGAAGACCACACCGGGTGCCACTCCTGTCAGCTAAGAACAGGAAACTGAGGCTACAATTCGCACAGGCTCACCAAAATTGGACAATAGAAGATTGGAAAAACGTTGCCTGGTCTGATGAGTCTCGATTTCTGCTGTGACATTCGGATGGTAGGGTCAGAATTTGGCGTCAACAACATGAAAGCATGGATCCATCCTGCCTTGTATCAACGGTTCAGGCTGGTGGTGGTGGTGTAATGGTGTGGGGGATATTTTCTTGGCACACTTTGGGCCCCTTAGTACCAATTGAGCATCGTGTCAACGCCACAGCCTACCTGAGTATTGTTGCTGACCATGTCCATCCCTTTATGACCACAGTGTTCCCATCTTCTGATGGCTACTTCCAGCAGGATAACGCGCCATGTCATAAAGCTCGAATCATCTCAGACTGGTTTCTTGAACATGACAATGAGTTCACTGTACTCAAATGGCCTCCACAGTCACCAGATCTCAATCCAGTAGAGCACCTTTGGGATGTGGTGGACCGGGAGACTCGCATCATGGATGTGCAGCCGACAAATCTGCAGCAACTGCGTGATGCTATCATGTCAATATGGACCAAACTCTCTGAGGAATTTTTCCAGTACCTTGTTGAATCTGTGCCACGAAGGATTAAGGCAGTTCTGAAGGCAAAAGGGGGTCCAACCCGGTACTAGCAAGGTGTACCTAATAAAGTGGCCAGTGAGTGTATATGGAAGAGATAGAACACAGGGCCCTGAACTCCTTCAGAGGAACACCTCCGAGCCACTGGTTCATGTATGTGGACGACACATGGGTCAAAATCCAAACACAAGAGATGCAAGCGTTTACCAAACACATCAACTCAGTGGACAAGAACATTAAGTTCACAAGGGAAGACGTAAAGAACAACAGTTTGCCCTTCTTGGACTGTGACGTCCACATTGGGGAAGACAGGAGCCTCCACATTGGGGTTTACAGGAAACCTACACACACAGACCAATATCTACTTTTCGACTCACACCACCCGCTGGAACACAAACTAAGTGTCATCAGAACTTTGCAACACAGAGCTGACAATGTGCCCAGCAGCACTGAGGCCCAACGAGAAGAACACAAACACCTGAGGGGAGCTTTAAAAACCTGCGGCTACCCCAGTTGGACCTTTGTGAAAACTGCAACACGTTCCAAAAAGACCAACCAGGTGAGCGAGGAGGAGAAAAGGAACAGAAGGAATAGCACAGTCATCCCGTATGTTTCCGGAGTCTCCGAGAAACTCAGGAAAATTTTCAACAAACACCGCATCCCGGTATACTTCAAACCCAGCAACACACTCCGACAAAGACTGGTTCATCCCAAAGACCGTGTACCACACACCCGGAAAAGCAATCTGGTATATGCCGTACAATGCAATGAGGATTACACTGACCTACACTACCGTTCAAAAGTTTGGGATCACCCAAACAATTTTGTGTTTTCCATGAAAAGTCACACTTATTCACCACCATATGTTGTGAAATGAATAGAAAATAGAGTCAAGACATTGACAAGGTTAGAAATAACGATTTGTATTTGAAATAAGATTTTTTTTACATCAAACTTTGCTTTCGTCAAAGAATCCTCCATTTGCAGCAATTACAGCATTGCAGACCTTTGGCATTCTAGCTGTTAATTTGTTGAGGTAATCTGGAGAAATTGCACCCCACGCTTCCAGAAGCAGCTCCCACAAGTTGGATTGGTTGGATGGGCACTTCTTTGAGCAGATTGAGTTTCTGGAGCATCACATTTGTGGGGTCAATTAAACGCTCAAAATGGCCAGAAAAAGAGAACTTTCATCTGAAACTCGACAGTCTATTCTTGTTCTTAGAAATGAAGGCTATTCCATGCGAGAAATTGCTAAGAAATTGAAGATTTCCTACACCGGTGTGTACTACTCCCTTCAGAGGACAGCACAAACAGGCTCTAACCGGAGTAGAAAAAGAAGTGGGAGGCCGCGTTGCACAACTGAGCAAGAAGATAAGTACATTAGAGTCTCTAGTTTGAGAAACAGACGCCTCACAGGTCCCCAACTGGCATCTTCATTAAATAGTACCTGTTAGAGCCTGTTTGTGCTGTCCTCTGAAGGGAGTAGTACACACCGGTGTAGGAAATCTTCAATTTCTTAGCAATTTCTCGCATGGAATAGCCTTCATTTCTAAGAACAAGAATAGACTGTCGAGTTTCAGATGAAAGTTCTCTTTTTCTGGCCATTTTGAGCGTTTAATTGACCCCACAAATGTGATGCTCCAGAAACTCAATCTGCTCAAAGAAGTGCCCATCCAACCAATCCAACTTGTGGGAGCTGCTTCTGGAAGCGTGGGGTGCAATTTCTCCAGATTACCTCAACAAATTAACAGCTAGAATGCCAAAGGTCTGCAATGCTGTAATTGCTGCAAATGGAGGATTCTTTAACGAAAGCAAAGTTTGATGTAAAAAAAATCTTATTTCAAATAAAAATCATTATTTCTAACCTTGTCAATGTCTTGACTCTATTTTCTATTCATTTCACAACATATGGTGGTGAATAAGTGTGACTTTTCATGGAAAACACGAAATTGTTTGGGTGATCCCAAACTTTTGAACGGTAGTGTATACATAGGAGAAACCAAACAACCACTACACAACCGGATGGCCCAACACAGAAGGCCAAGCTCCTCAGGACAAGACTCAGCAGTCTACCTACACCTAAAGGAGAAGACACACTCCTTCGAGGACAGCAATGTACACATTTTGGACAGAGAAGATAGATGGTTTGAAAGAGGGGTGAAGGAAGCCATCTATGCAAAACTGAAAAAACCATCTCTCAACAGAGGAGGAGGTCTGCGACACCACCTATCTCCCACTTACAATGCCGTCCTTTCATCTCTACCCAGAAGACTCAAGAAGCCTAGCCTCCAAGAACAACAATCAGTCACTAACTGCTCCAACGACTCTCATGACCACTGAACAATGAAGTCGAAAGTAACACCCCCAATGACCGTCGCTGCTAAACAAATGCAAATCAATAGCTCTGATGGCGACGGGCGCGGACATCGGAGCACAGGAGAGCCACGCATATCAATAGCTCCGATAACGACGGGCGCGGCCATAACATCGGTACACAAAAGAGCCACTCATATCTATGGCTATGTTAGCGACGGGCGTTGGTAAACATCTGATCACAAAGATCCACGCATATCAACAGCTCTGACAATGACTCCTAGAGGATAAATACTGAGTCTCATCACCAGCCAGTCAGAGTAGCTTGGTCTAGTCAGAAAGGCACGAACTGAGGAAGCCTCTTGGATGAAAGGTGAAACGTCTTCACGGATATATACCAAGTCCAGTTGCACTTGATTCAACTCCTTTGGATAACCATGACCTGGATGAATGAGAACATTCACAGACACAAACCCTAACAGTACGAACTGACCATGACGACCCCAGCCGGCACAGAGAGCGTACCGACCAGTCCGGTCCAAGCAGCTCTCATCGGACAGATCCAAATGACCAACTTCCACACCCAGCAGCTAGAGGCGGCCCCTGTTGCAGGAGGGATCTTCAGACTCAGGTCCAGCCCCTCCAGGCCTCTGTGGGTAACCTGACGAGCCAGCAGGCGGCGTTGGCGAGTCAACAGGCAGAGATCCTGCGGCAGTTGCAGACCATCACGGCGGCTGTCACCACCCAGCCGCCGGGCCAGCCTGCCCCTGGAGTCATGGGTAACCCGCCCCCTGGGCCCGCTGCCCCAGTTAACCCTGTGAGGCTCAACCCAGTTCCCCGGGAGCCCTGCCTCTCCAGTCCACGACCATTTGATGGCGACTTTGAGACCTGTGCCACGTTCATCATGCAGTGTGAGCTGGTCTTCCGGCACCAACCCAGCATGTTCACGTCTGATGCTGCCAGTGTCGCTTACGTGACCAATCTGCTCACAGGCCGAGCAGCTCAGTGGGCCACTGCTTCCTGGTCCATGAGGGCCAGTTTCTGCCTCACCTACGGGGACTTTGTGGCCGAACTACGGAAGGTTTTCCACCATCCAGTGTGTGGCCAGGACCCTGGTGCTCGGCCGAGCAGTATCCAGCAGGGCAGTGGCAGTGTCAAAGGTGGAGTTGAGGCTGGCCACAGCTGAGAGCGGCTGGAACGACCAATCCCTTCGGGTCAGCTTCCGGAGAGGTCTCAGCGAAGCTGTCAAGGACCAGCTAGCCACCCGGGAGGAACCCACCTCCCTCGATGACCTGATCAAACTCGCCATCTGCATCGATGGATGCTTCCGGGAGAGGAGGCGCGAGCGAGCCCTGCGTGGATCCCCGTCCATTCCCCAGTTGTCCAGCACTCCTAACAGGACCCCTACTCCTGCTTGCCCCACTTTCCCTGTGGCCGTTTCTCCCCCCGCGCCCCAGACCACGACGGGGGAGGAACCTATGCAGCTGGGGGGCACGCGCCTTAGTTCGGCCGAACGGGAGGCCCGGTTCAAGGCGGGTCAATGCCTCTACTGTGGCCAGAAGGGACATCTGATCAGCGGTTGCCCCACTCGGTCACAAGACTAGGCTCACTGGGGCCCCGGGAGATCCTAGCTAGCTGCCTTTCCTGTTCCTGCTGTCCTGCCCCACAGAACCATCTGGTTAGCGTTACCCTGGCCTGGGCTGACCAGCGGCTCACGGTGGGCGCACTCCTCGACTCGGGAGCTGATGAGTGTTTCCTGGACTCGGAGTTTGCTGCCCAGGCTAAAATCCCGCTAGAGACGCTGGACAAGCCCATGGAGGCCTTCGCGCTGGACGAGCGTCACCCAACGCATCCACCCTGTCTCTCTTACCATAGCAGGGAACCATGTGGAGAGACTTCGCTTCTTCATCATCCAGTCCCCGTTAGTCCCTGTGATCCTAGGGCGCCCCAGTTTTGTGCAGCATGAGCCACACATCGCCTGGGCCTCCGGTACCATCATGGAGTGGAGCTCCTCCTGTCATGCCCAATGTCTCCAGGCTGCTCCCGTCCCGTCCCCCCGACGTGCCCCTTGTGCCCCACCTCCCGACCTCTCCTCTGTTCCCTCTGAGTACCATGAGCTAGGTGAGATTTTCAGCAAGACCCAGGCCCAATCTCTTCCTCCTCATCAGCTGCGATGGACGAGTACATCTCCGAGTCCTTGGCAGCGGGGCTCATTCGGCCCTCGTCCTCTCAGGTGGCAGCTGGATTCTTTTTGGTGAAAAAGAAGGGCGGGGGCCTCCGACCCTGCATTGACTATCGCCAACTCAATGAGATAACCGTCAAGAACAAGTACCCCCTTCCCCTCATGAGTTCCACCCTTGAGCCCCTCATCCAGGCTACAGTCTTCACTAAGCTGGACCTCCGGTGTGCCTATCATCTGGTCCGGATCCGGAAGGGGGACGAGTGGAAGACAGCCTTTGAGTGCCTCCTGGTCATGCCGTTCGGCCTCACCAACGCCCCGGTGGTATTCCAGGCTCTCATGAATGACATTCTCCGCGACATGCTCGATGGGTTTGTTGTGGTCTACCTCGATGACATCCTCATCTTCTCCAGGACCCTCGAGGAACATGTCCAGCATGTCCGCCGGGTACTCAAACGTCTCCTCCGGAACCGGCTCTTCGTCAAGGCAGAGAAGTGCCGGTTCCATTCCCCTTCCGTTGACTACCTGGGCTTAGTCGTTGAGAGGGCACAGACCCGGGCCGACCCCCGCAAGATCCAGGCTGTGGTGGACTGGCCCGATCCCACATCCCGGAAGAATCACAGAGCTTCCTCGGGTTTGCGAACTTCTATAGGAGGTTCATCAGGAACTACAGCTGCGTGGCAGAACCTCTCACCAGGCTGACCGCCCCCTCCCAGCCGTTCATCTGGTCCCCGGCTGCCCGCTCTGCGTTCCAGTCCCTCAAGGAGAGGTTCACCAGCGCCCCGGTCCTGCACCACCCTGACCCCAAGAGGCAGTTCACCATAGAGGTGGACGCTTCGGACACCGGGTTGGGGGCTGTCCTCTCCCAGCGGTCAGCGTCTGACCAGAAGGTCCATCCATGCGCCTTCTTCTCTCGCCGGTTCCTCCCCGCCGAGGAGAACTATGATGTCGGGAACCGAGAGCTGCTGGCAGTGGTGGCTGCTCTGGAGGAGTGGCGCCATTGGCTGGAGGGGGCGGAACAGCCGTTCACCATCTGGACTGACCAGAAGAACTTGACGTTCATCCGAGCAACCAAGCGTCTCAATTGGTCGGCAAGCACGGTGGGCCAGCTTCCTCAGTTGGTTTGACTTCACGCTGACTTATCGCCCCGGAGGGAGCCATCTACAGAGGAGCCGGCTCCCATCCTTTCTGAGGCCAGGGTGGTTGGCATGGTTGCCTGGGGCATCGAGAACGTGGTCAGGCAGGTGTTGCGCTCCCATCCCACCCCGAGCCACGTGTCTCCACGCCGTCTGTTCGTCCCGGACTCAGTCCGGTCCCGGGTTCTTCAGTGGGGCCATGCCAGTCAGTTTGCTTGCCACCCGGGTGTCCACCGCACCTTCGCCTTCCTGGCTCGACGTTTCTGGTGGCCCACCATGAGGATTGACGTCAGGGACTTCGTAAGGGCCTGCTCCGTCTGTGCTTGCAGCAAGGCCTCTCACCAGGCACCCGCGGGTCCGCTGCAGCCCCTCCCAACTCCAAGCCGGCCCTGGTCCAATGTGGCATTGGATTTTGTCTCCGGACTGCCTCCCTCCCAGGGTAACACTGTGATCCTGACAGTGGTGGACCGCTTCAGTAAGGGAGTGCACCTGGTGGCCCTCCGCAAACTCCCATCGGCTTCTGACATGGCGGACCTCCTGACGAGCCACGTGTTCCGTCTCCACGGCCTTCCCCAGGACGTCGTCTCGGACCGAGGGCCCCAGCTCATCTCCCAGGTATGGTGGGCTTTTTGTAAGGGGTTGGGTGCCTCTGTTAGTCTCTCCTCTGGATATCAACCACAGACTAATGGGCAGACGGAGAGGATGAACCAGAGCGTGGAGTCTGCCCTCCGGTGCGTGGCCGCCAAGAAGCCCAGCTCCTGGAGCCGGTTCCTCCCCTGGGTCGAGTATGCCATCAACTCCCTGGTCAGCTCTGCCACCGGCCTCTCACCTTTTGAGGTGTCCCTGGGCTACCAGCCGCCTCTCTTTGCTGTGCAGGTGTCGGAAGTGGCAGTTCCCTCCGTGCAGGCCCATCTGAACTGGTGTCATCGCGTCTGGGATGTGACCAGAACTGCTCTGCTCCGGGCAGCTGAGCGCGCCAGTCGAGGAGCCAACCGACACCGGTCCCCAGCGCCTACGTACCAACCAGGCCAGAGGGTGTGGCTGTCCTCGAAGGACCTCCCGCTTCAGTTCACCGCGAAGAAGCTGAACCCCTGGTTTGTCGGGCCCTTTGAGATCAGGAAGGTGCTCAGTCCCACGGCGGTGAGTCTTAAGCTTCCGGCTTTATTGAAGATCCATCCTGTTTTTCATGTGTCTCGGGTTAAGCCTGTCTCCCACAGTCCTCTGATGCCTCCGGCCCCAGCTCCGCCTCCCCCTGAGATCGTGGATGGGCACACCCAGTGGAAGGTCCGCCGGCTGCTGGACGTCCGGTGTCGAGGACGGGGGTTCCAGTATTTGGTGGACTGGGAGGGCTACGGTCTGGAGGAACGTAGCTGGGTCTCCCGCCAGCTCATCCTGGACCCTGCTCACTCTGGGCAAGTCGCGTGGTGGCTCCCGTGGAGTTGAGGGTACTGTTACGGCTCCCTACCCCGCGCCGTGGCCCGCCCACCCTGCGCCGGAAGTCAATCAGCCCATCAGGGCCGGGCTTAGTCGTCAGTGCTGGGCTTAAATTTGCTGGTCTCCCAGCGCCCGTTGTCAGTTCGTGCCGTAACTTCTTCGCAGGAGTGGTTACTCTTCCCTCCCGGTGCATTTCTCTCTGAGTTTATCTCAGCCCTTGGTTTCCTTTTTTCTTTTTGAAGTTTCCCTGTTGAGGTATCCTGCCGTGTTCCCAGTTTGGATTTACCCGTGAGTTTTTCGTGGACTTCCTGTTTTCTTAGTCGCTCATTGCCTCCTGTTTGCCCGTTGTATGAGCAAGTAATAAAGTATGCCCGTTTCGGCTAATTCCATCTCTGCCTGGTGTCGTGCGCTTGGGGTCTTCCACAAACCCCAACAGGATTGCCCCCATCATCGTCCTGGATTTGGATTCATCATCATCGCCCTCTACATTAACTTGCTCCTGTGATTGTGGTAGGATCTGGACATTGCACCTTGCACAAATTGGAAGACTGAATCATTCCCCCTTTTCTTTTCTTTATTCTTTTCTTTGATTTGTTAATGTAGAATATGGTAATACATTAGAAAAGTATAAAATAGAATATAGATAGATATAGACAATAAATAGAATATTAGGAAGAACTTTTAAAAAGTATAATAGAGTAAAAAAAAATATATATATATATATATATATATATATATATATATATATATATATAATATAACACATCTCATTTAGTGTTGATATTGAAATAACTTGACCTTGAACTGTTGAAATAAATTGTTTTTATGTTGGAAACTATACCCACGAGTGTGTGTGTTGTCTTTGGGGTGAGTACTAGAATCTGGTCTAGAAAAAAACCTACACCAATCTCCACTGAACTTCGACATTAGACTGTAGACTGTCCCTGCGCAAGCATAGGCCCATTCCCCTGTCGTGCAGGTTACATGTGCATGTCTGTTTGTGTTTGTGTGTGTGTGTGTGTGTTTGTGTGTGTGGGTGCGCGTCTTTTTGTGTTTGTTTGTGCATGTATGTGTGTTTGTGTGATATGTATGCATGTGTGTTTGTGTGTGTGAGTGCATGTCTGTTTGTGTGTGCATGCGTGTCTGTGTGCATGTGTGTTTGTGTGCATGTCTGTGTGTTTGTGTGTGTGTGTGCATGCCTGTGCATGTCTATGTGTGGGCGTGCGTGCTGGTACGTGTCTGTTTGTGTGCGTGTGTATGTGTGTGTGTGTGCATGTCGGTTAGGGTGTGTGGGTGATTGTGTGTGCATGTCTGTGTGTTTGTGTGTGTGCATGCCTGTACATGTCTATGTGTGGGCGTGCGTGCGTGTATGTGTCTGTTTGTGTGTGTATGTCTGTTTATGTGCGTGTGTGTATGTGTGTGTGCGTGTCGGTTTGGGTGTGTGTGTTTGTGTGTGCATGTCTGTTTGTTTGTATGTGCATGTCTGTTTTCGTGCGTGCGTGTGTTCGTGTGTGTGTGTGTTTGTGTGTGTGTGAGACAACCATCTCTAGGGTTTACAGAGAATGGTCCGAAAAAGAGAAAATATCCAGTGAGCAGCAGTTCTGTGGGCGAAAATGCCTTGTTGATGCCAGAGGTCAGAGGAGAATGGCCAGACTGGTTCGAGCTGATAGAAAGGCAACAGTAACTCAAATAACCACTCATTACAACCGAGGTATGCAGAAGAGCATCTCTGAACGCACAACACGTCGAACCTTGAGGCAGATGGGCTACAGCAGCAGAAGACCACACCGGGTGCCACTCCTGTCAGCTAAGAACAGGAAACTGAGGCTACAATTCGCACAGGCTCACCAAAATTGGACAATAGAAGATTGGAAAAACGTTGCCTGGTCTGATGAGTCTCGATTTCTGCTGCGACATTCGGATGGTAGGGTCAGAATTTGGCGTCAACAACATGAAAGCATGGATCCATCCTGCCTTGTATCAACGGTTCAGGCTGCTGGTGGTGGTGTAATGGTGTGGGGGATATTTTCTTGGCACACTTTGGGCCCCTTAGTACCAATTGAGCATCGTGTCAACGCCACAGCCTACCTGAGTATTGTTGCTGACCATGTCCATCCCTTTATGACCACAGTGTTCCCATCTTCTGATGGCTACTTCCAGCAGGATAACGCGCCATGTCATAAAGCTCGAATCATCTCAGACTGGTTTCTTGAACATGACAATGAGTCCACTGTACTCAAATGGCCTCCACAGTCACCAGATCTCAATCCAATAGAGCACCTTTGGGATGTGGTGGACCGGGAGATTCGCATCATGGATGTGCAGCCGACAAATCTGCAGCAACTGCGTGATGCTATCATGTCAATATGGACCAAACTCTCTGAGGAATGTTTCTAGTACCTTGTTGAATCTATGCCACGAAGGATTAAGGCAGTTCTGAAGGCAAAAAGGGGTCCAACCCGGTACTAGCAAGGTGTACCTAATAAAGTGGCCAGTGAGTGTATTTCAGCCATTGTTGCTGCTTTTTTTTCCATTGTTGCAGCTGCGTTTGCCATTGTTGCTGCTGCCATCCGTGCTGCTGCTGCTGCCATCCGTGTTGCTGCGGCTGCCATCCGTTGCTGCTGCTGCTGCCATTCGTGCTGCTGCCATCCGTGGTGCTGCCATCCGTGCTGCTGCTGCCATCCGTGCTGCCTCTGCCATCTGTGTTGCTGCTGCCATCCGTGCTGCTGCTGCCATCTGTGCTGCCTCTGCCATCCGTGCTGCTGCTGCCATCCGTGTTGCTGCTGCCATCCGTGCTGCCTCTGCCATCCGTGCTGCTGCTGCCATCCATGTTGCTGCTGCTGCCATCCGTGTTGCTGCTGCTGCCATCCGTGTTGCTACTACTGCCATCCGTGTTGCTGCTGCTGCCATCCGTGTTGCTACTGCTGCCATCCGTGCTGCTGCTGCCAACCATGTTGATGCTGCCATCCGTGCTGCTACGTTTGCCGTTGCTGCGTTTGCTGATACATCTCTATCCTAAACACTTTACATGTCAGTACATGTTTTCCCCTTTTAAACCTTCCTCGTCTCTCCACCCCTCTAGGCCAGCAGAGGCCAAAGTGCCCATCTGATATTTGTGGACGAAGTGGGCTTTGTGAGCCCCAAAGTGTTGCTCGCTGCGTTATCCACATCACCAGTCACGTGAGCCATTTCCCATGGCTAACGAAGGTCGCGGACATCAGAGATGACAACGGAGATCAGGCGTCCCACGTCGTCTCTCAGGTCTTCAAATGCAGACATCATGACCACGAGCCAGGCCCCGCCTGCTCGTGCATGGGCATCTACTGTCCACGGCACATCACGGTAGCCGACTAGCTGCGGCAGCTGATGAACACGATCGTACCTACAGGTTTCGAGAGCGAGGTGACCGATGCCAAAACCGACAACACCAACCCTTTCGAGCCCGCGGTAATGAGCAAGTTCCTTGGCAACGTGCTACCACTCTCCTCGTTAAGACAAGTGGTTAGGGCTTACGTGTGTATGGATCCCACTTTAGGCGGTGGCTCCAAGTCCTGCGCAGGAGTATGTACAGACGTGGAATTGGATTCGGGGAAGCTGGTGGTCAGTGTTTTGTGTCGGATTGCGTGTTTAATTCGTGGCTGTGTTGATTTTGTTTGCCCACTCCATAGATTCACTGACATGAGATAAGGCGGCTGTGGCGGCCGAATTGTCGAGAACTCCCATGCCTCGCACCAGCAAGTCTTCGAACAAGTGGCTGTAATCTACTTCTTGGTTCTTGGGCTTCTCAGCCTGAAAACGCTGGGGTCCCAGTCCGAGCAACGATGAGATCATCCCCGCCACGACACTGACACTGTCTACCTCCAACGTGGTTTCGGGGTCGTTCACGGAGCAAGATAGCAGCTGACAAGCCTAGGACCAGAAGCCACACGCGCAGCCTAGCACGGACAGCTCTCGCATCCACGCGGCCATGGCCAACAGTAACACTCTGATGTGACCGCGCCCCGCGGGACCAGCGGCTCTCACGGCCGCGAGATACTTTAGAGGCCTGCCTCGCACCAGCTCGGTTGCAGCGAGCGCAGCCAGGGGACCCGTGTTTGGGCGCCAACTCGCAGAAATCATGCATTTGCTGAGCAGCTCCTGGGGCACTGCGCGGCCTAGCACTAGCTGAATCGGCTCCACCAAATGCGCAGGCAGCTGATCAAAGTTGGAGCCGATTGGCTGCCGGCGCGGGGTGGGCGGGCCATGGCGCGGGTTGAGCCAGCCATAACTTGCTGGTTCTTATTGGGATCTTATTCTAGCTGTAGCTGTCTTATTTTATTTACTTACTTGTCTTATTTACTTATTCTAGCTGTAGCTGTTTTTAACCTAGTGTTCCCTTAAATATCACTTGTTGCCTAGCTGTTTTGACTTAGTTATCCTTTTAGCTTATAAATATCTTCCTTGGTAACTTGCTGTTTGCAGTTTTAATAGTATTGTGTGAGGTTTGATAGAGTTTTACATGAGTGACCAGTTTCTGGGCAATAGGCATCCTTTCAGTGTACCTATTTGGCCATTTGGGTGTTAGGGGGCCAGGGTGTGGCCTGCACTCATGGCAGACAATTAGCAATCAGTGTTCTTTAAATCACTGCTGCTACTTCCAAGCCTCAGGCAAACAAGCCTTGATTGAATGAAGGCTAGAGTAAACAAACGCAAGCGTCATCTGTACTTTGTGGACCTAGTATAGACTGTGTTTCCTTCACATTCTTGTCCTTTCCTCTTCCCGGGGCCTTTCCTCTTCCCGCTCTATCCCACCTCGCTCCCCTCCCCCCGACGAGGTTCTAAACCTCATCACATCCAGTCGCCCCACCACATGCTGCCTTGACCCGGTCCCCTCCCCTCTTTTTCAGTCTATAGCACCTGAACTCCTTCCCTATCTGACCCACCTCACCAACACCTCCCTCCAGGCAGGATGCTTTCCATCTGCCTTCAAGACTGCTAGAGTCACCCCCCTTCTCAAGAAAACATAACTTAACCTCTCTGATGTCAAAAACTACAGACCAGTGTCCCTTCTACCCTTTTTATCCAAAAATTTCGAACGTGCTGTCTTTAACCAACTTTCTTTGTACGTCCACCAGAACAATCTCCTGGACTCCAACCAGTCTGGGTTCAGGGTGGGTCACTCGACAGAGACGGCCCTCCTTGCAGTGACAGAATGCTGCACTCTGCGAGAGCAAACTCTCTCTCCTCTGTCCTGATACTCCTGGACCTGTCAGCTGCCTTTGACACAGTGAACCAGCAGTTCCTCCTCTCTACCCTCAAGGGGCTGGGTGTCACAGGCTCTGCACTCTCAATGTTTGCAACATACCTGACGGGTCGCTCCTACCAGGTGACATGGAGGGGATCTGTGTTGGAGCCTCGCAGACTGACTACAGGCATTCCACAGAGTTCGGTTCTAGGTCCTCTCCTTTTCTCCCTGTACACAACATCCCTGGGTTCTGTTATTCGCCTGCATGACTTCTCTTACCATTGTTATGCCGATGACACCCAGCTGATCCTGTCCTTTCCTCCCTCTGACACACAAGTAGAGACAGGCATTGCTGCGTGCTTGACTGACATCTCGGAGTGGATGGCGACACACCACCTGAAGCTCAATCTGGACAAGACAGAGCTGATGTTCCTCCTGGGGAAAGGTTGCCCACAAGGAGACCTGGCCATCACCATTGACAACACCGTGATGACGATCGGTGGTAAGTATGTACCCTTGTGAAAGTAACCACCCCGATTGCGTGACAGTTCTCCGTTGTGGGTATCCACCCCAGTGAAGGTGGCTGAGGTTGGGGCTGAATCAAAAACCCATTGAGGTAAGGTCCTGGCATGTGGAGTTGCGCTCTGAATGACCTGGGTACTCGGCTCCTGTGCGCAGTTTGTGCTGTGATACGCTGAAGGACTAGGAGATATGGATGTGACCTGGGTACCCGGGTCCTGTATACGGTCCATGCTGGGAAAAGTTGAGGGAGCAGGCGGTATACCTGTGTGCTTTCTTGCGAGTTGGTGGTTTATAACCAGTGGTGGCAAGGTATACGCGTATATATGAGACTGCTCGGGGGGGGAGGGGGGGTTCTGCAAGGTGGAACCTGGACCTGTTATTTTTTAAGATATCGTGTTTGCTGCGAATCTGAGTGCTCTTCGTCCTCGTCGCTAAAACAGAGGTCGGTTTCGGAGAAGCTGTCGTCATCACTGTTGGCTGCAGTGCCTCTCCTCTGACACCAGTTTACGCCTAATTTAGGAGCCCGACGTGCCTCCAGAGCCGCCACCGCCGCAGCTGTATGGTACGTTGGGTCAGGGCTGAAAGGTCTGCCGGCGCGCTGCAGGGCGCTCCCGGGAGCATGAGAGTGAGGCCTTACAGTTTGTGTCATGTACCTCGGGTCTGGGTTATAAGGTTTGTCAATACGCTGTGGGATGCTCCCGGGAGCAGGAGAGGACGGATTTCTAGGTTGTGAGACATGGCTGAGGTTACCTGTAGCAATAACTTGCTCGAGCTTCCGACCATTCCGCTTAGCCTGGATCAGCCGACCGGTTTTGGTCAGCAAACAAGACAGCAGCGTAAGAGTGAAGTCCTGGGTCATGCTCAGGAACTTGGAGAAAGACATACCTGGAAACGAGACGAAACATCAACAAACAAAAGACACCTCAATGTAAAAACAACAAAGGTAGTAGTGTGGCAGGATGAGGAAAAACACAAGAGACGAAGGCGAGTTTGAACTTTATTCCTCAGCTCCAAAACCAAACTGAAAAAGGAAAAACCTTGCACCAGAGAGCCCGGGAACGTAAACCACGCCCCAGCTCACAGCCTTGCTTGGTGTGAGGCATAGCCCCCAGTGGCCGCCACACAGCCTCCCCCCGAACACCCAGAAGGGACTCCTGGAAAGAAAATCAGTTTCTCACTGGAGGCTCAAGCAGCCTGCCATAACGGCTGCGCCGTCCCTCAGCTGAAACAGTAGGTGAAACACAGTCCAATGCCGGCTGACAAGCAGAATGCTGAACCCGTGAAGACACTGCCGGGGTCCTGGAAGGAGGGCGACCCCGACGGGGAACGTGGGCCGGAAACACAACTTCGTTTGCCACCCTGTGCGCCGGTTTAAGCCTATCAAGCGTGACACGCTCCCTACGCCCACCCATATCAGCATTAAAACCTTAGGACCCGTCTCAAGAACCCGAAATTGGCCATCGTATGGGCGTTGGAGGGGCGAGTGGGGAGCAGCATGCCGTACAAAAACAAAACGAGCCGACATGAGCTCCGCAGGCACGAACAACCGCGGAAAACAGTGGTGAACGGGGCCTGGAACCCGAGTGCTGTCGGACAAAAAAGGATAAACGGCCGGACGGGGTCGAGCAGCGGAACTCCCAGGCAAAAATTCCCCAGGGACGCGGAGCGGATGACCGAGCACCAGCTCAGCGGGCGAAGCATCAATGTCCTCCTTAGGAGCCGAACGCAACCCGAGCATAACCCAAGGTAAACGGTCCACCCAGTTACCATCCGAGAGCGCAGCGCTGCCTTGAGCGACCGGTGAAAACGTTCACACAAGCCGTTAGCCTGAGAGTGGTACGCGGTAGTGCCGTGTACCTGCAGTGCAGGTAAGCCGTATGAGCCATAGATACGGAGTTAGCTAGGCTAATAACGAATTATTACGAATAGGCCAATAAATAAAATATAATTGCTTAGCTTATTGTTTAGCTACAAATATATAAGCCATAGATACGTAGTTAGCTAGGCTAATAGCCGGGGACACTATAAGTCAGGAGAGATCACGACTCCTGCTGGAGAAGGCAGATATGTTGATTTTTCTGCAGAAGAACTGTTAGGATAATGTTCTAGGTTCTTGTTTGTTTGAACTTCCGTTAGCCTTTTGCTGTAAAAAATAATTTTTAATATATTTTTTTTCTTTATCTTTATCTACTTTTATTTTTTATCTTATTTGTTGTTGTTGAATGTTGATTATAAAGTCTATAATTCAGACGCATTTAAAACATTGCTGCTGCTGTTGCTGCTGAATTAATAATATTTGTTTATATTTATATAAAGTTATGTAATAGAATAATAAAGCAATGTCGATTCTGTTCTTAATTGTCTTTTTTCTTGCATAATAATAAAAAAGAACCGATAAGAGTATCGATAAAGTACCGAACCGATAAGCAGTACCGATAAGAGTAGTGGTATCGATACAATCCTAACGATACCCATCCCTAACCTGCACACCCAAGGATCTCGCAAGTGCCGACCAAAGCTCTGACACGAACTGGGGGCCCCTGTCTGAGGTGATATCTGACGTAGTGCCGAAACGGGCGACCCAGGAGGAAAGAAACGCGCGTGCAACGTCCGAGGATGTTGTGGATGACAGAGGGACAGCCTTTGGCCACCTGGTGGTCCGATCTACCATTGTGAGCAGGTGCGTAAAAGCCCGTGAAGAAGGTAGAGGGCCCACTAGGTCCACATGCACGTGGTCGAAACGCGTGATTATTTTTCGTACCCGTTTTCCGGGAACTCTGCCTCTGATTGACTAGTACTCGTTGCCGCCGTTGGTTAGGTTGGTTAAGGTTAGGGTTAGGGTGGGGTTAGGGATGGGGTTAGCCAATCAGAGATAGAGTAGGGGCGGGTCTTCCCGGAATCCAGGTGGGAAAAATAATAACGCGAGGCGGAGTTCCCGGAAAACAGGTACGAAAAAAATCACGCGGTCGAAACGTCTGGCCGGGATCGGAAACGGTTCGAGGGGCGACTTAGTGTGCTGGTGGACCTTAGCGCGCTGGCACGCCACACATGCAGCCGCCCACCCCTTGACGTCCTTGCAGAGGCCAGGCCAGACGAACTTGGAACCGACCAACTTCACCGACGCCCAAACTCCAGGGTGCGAGAGGAAGTGAATTGATTCGAAAACTCGACGGCGCCAGGCCACTGGAACAGCGGGGCGGGGACGGCCGGTGGAGACATCGCAGAGGAGGGCAGGACTGCCTTCCTGCAACACAGCATTCTCTAGCTTGAGGCTGGTATGCGTTGACCTAAGGGTTAGGACGTCCGGGTCGCTGGGCTGGTCGGCAGCCATAGCGGAGAAATCCACACCGAGGTGCACAATGACAATAAATTGAATTGAATTGAAAAAATTGAATTGAATTGAAGTCACCGACTTCTCTGCACTGAACTTGAAGTAGGTAACGACATAACAGGAGCGAAGCGGACTTTCATCGTGCTGGGATCTGACTTTACTCCAGAGAGAGAGAGAGAGTCACAAGAAGATCTTCGCTAACAAAGGCAGAGGGTTCATCTAGACTTATTTATAATGCCCCAGCAACGGATGTACCCAAGGATTACTGGAATAAAATACACAAACTTTTATTTAATTTTATTTGGGAGAAGAAAGCTCACCTAATGAAACAGAGTGTGTTGATGAATAAACAATGCTCTGGTGGTATCAATGCATTAGATTTCTCTCCTTTAAATGTGACCTTTAAGATAAACTGGATCAAAGCCTATCTCAAATCCATCCTCCATCTGGAATTTTATACCCTCCTATGTTTTTAATTCTGTTGGTGGTCTACCCTTTTTGTTAAGATGCGACTATGATATTTCCAAGATTCCACTGAAACTTCCAACTTTGCTCTTAATGTATAAGCATAACTTTTCTCCTCATAAATATTTTATATGGAACAATTCGATTTAAGAATAAGACTCTATTCAATAAGAGGTGGTTTGACAGAGGAATATTGTTAGTTAGTCAACTATTCAACTCAGCAGGCCAGCTACTCACATATGAAGGATTCCTTTACATGTATAATGTTCCTGTCAGTCCAAAGGATTATGCTGCTGTGTTTGATGCAATCCCTTCTGCAGCCAACATGTTATTATCATCTGCGCCCAGAGGAGATGTTTATGTGATTCCTTCCTTAGACCCTCGTTAACGTTTATATTGATGCGGAATGTCCTTTACTGAGTGTCAAAGCTACTAATCAGCGCATAAGGAACATTAGAGAAGCAGTAACTACTCCCTCTGCTGTTTTCTTTTGGAATAACATTTGACAACATTCAGTGGAAATGTTCATGGCTTCTCTCAAAAAAAATACTTGTTAACTAACAAAGTTAAGGAAGTGTCGTTCAAAATAATGCACCGTTGCTACCCTGTTAAGACCTGCTTTTCTAGATATATGATGGATACTGGTGTTAGCTGTAGCTTTGTAGAAATGAGGATGAATCCTTAACTCATCTTTTCTGGGAATGTACATATAGCGGTGTCTCTGGACTGATGTTAATAACTTTATGCACAGGAAAATCACTAACTCCAATATGAAAATGGAGCATGTCTTACTCGGAGTAACTAAAGATGACCTTGATAATGTCCAGTTTTCACATAGGATTAATCTTCTTTTAATGTTTGGTAAATATCATATCGATACCAGCAAATTCTCTGCCCGTAAACCCAACTTCTTTATCTTCAAAGCCATTTTTGACCAATATTTAGATACTCTCAAATGTAGTAAACACAGTAAAGCCATCAAAACTAGAAACATCTGTGAAACTATTTTGTCTTCCTGAAAATACTGTACTATGCCCCCCAGTTTATACTATTTCATTTTACACAACCTTTGCTTTTTGTTTCTTTCCTTTTTGAGTATGCTTTGTTTTCTTTGTATCCTGCTGTGCATTGTATTATTGTACATATGTTCATTGTACATTGTATTATTTTAGTTGTACTTATTTTGATTAATAAGTACTACTACTACTACTACTTTCGGCTGCTCCCGTTAGGGGTCGCCACAGCGGATCATCCGTTTCCATTTCTTCCTGTCTTCTGCGTCTTCCTCTGTCACACCAGCCACCTGCATGTCTTCCCTCACCACATCCATAAACCTCCTCTTTGGCCTTCCTCTTCTCCTCTTCCCTGGCAGCTCCATATTCAGCATCCTTCTCCCAATATACTCAGCATCTCTCCTCCACACATGTCCAAGCCATCTCAATCTTGCCTCTCTTGCTTTGTCTCCAAACCGTCCAACCTGAGCGGTCCCTCTAATATAATCGTTCCTAATCCTGTCCTTCTTCGTTACTCCCAGTGAAAATCTTAGCATCTTCAACTCTGCCACCTCCAGCTCTGCCTCCTGTCTTTTCGTCAGTGCCACTGTCTCCAAACCATATAACATAGCTGGTCTCACAACCATCTTGTAAACTTTCCCTTTAACTCTTGCTGGTACCCTTTTGTCGCAAATCACTCCTGACACACTTCTCCACCCACTCCACCCTGCCTGCACTCTCTTTTTCACCTCTCTACTGCACTCCCCGTTACTTTGGACAGTTGACCCCAAGTATTTAAACTGAAATGCCTTTGTCACCTCCACTCCTTGCATCCTGACCATTCCACTGTCCTCTCTCTCATTCATGCATAGGTATTCCGTCTTGCTCCTACTGACTTTCATTCCTCTTCTCTCCAGTGCATACCTCCACCTCTCCAGGCTCTCCTCCACCTGCACCCTACTCTCGCTACAGATCACAATGTCATCCGCGAACATCATCATCCATGGAGACTCCTGCCTGATCTTGTCCGTCAACCTGTCCATCACCATTGCAAACAAGAAAGGGCTCAGAGCCGATCCTTGATGTAATCCCACCTCCACCTTGAACCCATCTGTCATTCCAAGCACGCACCTCACCATTGTCACACTTCCCTCATACGTATCCTGCACCACTCCTACATACTTCTCTGCAACTCCTGACTTCCTCATACAATACCACACCTCCTCTCTCGGCACTCTGTCATAATCTTTCTCTAAATCTACAAAGACACAATGCAACTCTTTCTGGCCTTCTCTATACTTCTCAATCAACATTCTCAAAGCAAACATCGCAGCTGTGGTGCTCTTTCGTGGCATGAAACCATACTGCCGCTCGCTGATCATCACCTCTCCTCTTAACCTAGCTTCTATTACTCTTTCCCAAATCTTCATGCTGTGGCTGATCAACTTTATACCTCTGTAGTTGTTACAGTTCTGCACATCGCCCTTGTTCTTGAAAATCGGTACCAGTATGCTTCTTCTCCACTCCTCAGGCATCCTCTCACTTTCCAGGATTGTGTTAAACAATCTAGTTAAAAACGCCACTGCCATCTCCCCTAAACATCTCCATGCCTCCACAGGTATGTCATCAGGACCAACTGCCTTTCCACTCTTCATCCTCTTCATAGCTACCCTCACTTCCTCCTTGTTAATCCACTGAACTTCCTGATTCACTATCCCTACATCATCCAACCTTCTCTCTCTCTCATTTTCTTCATTCATCAGCCCCTCAAAGTATTCCTTCCACCTTCTTAGCACACTCTCCTCGCTTGTCAGCACATTTCCATCTCTATCCTTGATCGCCCTAACTTGCTGCACATCCTTTGCAGCTTCGTCCCTCTGTCTAGCCAATCGGTACAAGTCCTTTTCTCCTTCCTTAGTGTCTAACCTGTCATACAACTCACCATACGCCTTTTCCTTTGCCTTTGCCACCTCTCTCTTTGCTTTACGCTGCATCTCCTTGTACTCCTGTCTACTTTCTTTATCTCTCTTACTATCCCACTTCTTCTTTGCCAACCTTTTCCTCTGTATAATTTGCTGTACTTCCTCATTCCACCACCAAGTCTCCTTGTCTTCCTTCCTCTGTCCTGATGACACACCAAGTACCTTCCTAGCTGTCTCCCTCACTATTTCTGCAGTGGTTGTCCAGCCATCTGGCAACTCTTCATTACCACCCAGTGCCTGTCTTAACTCCTGCCTGAACTCCACACAACAGTCTTCCTTCTTCAACTTCCACCATTTGATCTTCGGCTGTGTCTTCACTCGCTTCCTCTTCTTGGTCTCCAAAGTCATCCTACAGACCACCATCCGATGCTGCCTAGCTACGTTCTCCCCTGTCACCACCTTGCAGTGTCCAATCCCTTTTAGTTGGCGCCTTCTACATTAGATATAGTCCACCTGTGTGCACTTTCCTCCACTCTTGTACGTCACCCTGTGTTCCTCCCTCTTCTTGAAATATGTATTCACCACAGCCATTTCCATCCTTTTCGCAAAATCGACCACCATCTGTCCTTCCACATTTCTCTTCTTGACTCCATACCTTCCCATCACCTCCTCATCACCTCTGTTCCCTTCACCAGCATGTCCATTGAAGTCTGCTCCAATCACCACTCTCTCCTCCTTGGGTACCCTCTCTACCATGTCGTCCAACTCACTCCAGAATTCTTCTTTTTCATCCATCTCACACCCAACTTGCGGGGCATAATGCGCTGATAACATTCAGCAATAAACCTTCAATTTCCAGCTTCATACTCATCACTCTGTCTGACACTCTCTTCACCTCCAGCACGCTCTTGACATACTCTTCCTTCAGAATTACCCCTACCCCATTACTCCTCCCATTCACACCATGGTAGAAGAGTTTGAACCCACCTCCGATACTCCTGGCCTTACTCCCCTTCCACCTGGTCTCTTGCACACACAGTATGCCTACCTTTCTTCTTTACATCATGTCAGCCAGCTCTCTCCCTTTACCAGTCATAGTGCCAACATTCAAAGTTCCAACTCTCACCTCCACATGCCCACCCTTCCTCCTCTCTAGCTGCCTCTGGACATGCTTTCCCCCTCTCCTTCTCCTTCGCCCAACAGTAGCATAGTTTCCACCGACACCCTGCTGGTTAACAGTACCGGTGGCGGTCGTTGGTAACCCGGGCCTCGACCGATCCGGTATGTAAGTCTTATTTATGATCCGCATATTTGATTTGGCAAAGATTTTACGCCGGATGCCCTTCCTGACGCAACCCTCCCCATTTGTCCGGGCTTGGGACCGGCACTAAGGATGCACTGGCTTGTGCATCCTCAGTGGCTGGGTTACTTATTTTGATTAATAAAAAGTGGAAAAAATAAAAATAAAAATCAGACAACCCGGGAACAGTGATGCCCAATATTTATATACTGGCGCCCTTTAACGGCATCCTATGGGAAGTGTCCAGAGCAGACAAACACAAAATACATCACATCTTCTCCCCACTTATTTAGCTCAGAGTTCCCCGAAAAACCTGGATGCCTATTTATATCTCCTGAATAACACCCGAATATTCCTGCAGAACAACCTGGGATACTGTAAAACAGACAACTTAGCTCAAAACATCCTACTATCCTACTAGCTGTTTACGTTTAGTTTGACATTAGGGACTTATCCTTCAGCAGGGTTGCAGGTGATTAGAGAGCCTGCTAGGTTTAAAGCTAGTGCGGATGTGGAGTCAAGTAGTTTAATTAATATTAGTCAGGGAAGTTATCATAGTTTAGATTATCAGCCTGATAGCTTGGTCTATAACATTGAGACTGTCTCTCTACCCTGCTGTATTGCCCTTAAGCTCTCCTCTCCTAAATGTGTGAATCACAATAATCTAGTAATTATTCCTACCACTGGTAGTGGTGAGATGTGTGACAAAGTACCTAATAATCTACAAAACCAAACAGCTAATGTTATCAAGAATGTGACCACATATCGTCCAAAGTGTTGGTGGCCAAAACTCTCAACAAGGTGTCTAATTCCAATTAATCTTTAACCTATTGGTAGCTCTAAAGCTCTGCCTACTACTGATCACTTCCACAAGACGTTTAAATTTGGTTTCGTAAATATCAGATCACTGTCTACCTAAGCCTTACTAATAAATGATCTGATTCTTGAACATAGTTTTGATATCATTGGGTTATGTGAAACATGGCTTAAACCAAATGTTTTCCTTCCCTTAAATGAAGCTTCCCCACCTGACTATACTTATGCCCATGTAGCTCGGGCAAATAAACAAGGTGGGGGTGTTGCCTTAAATAAATAAATCTATTTTCAATCTGACTTCTAGACTTGAATCTAAATTCCAGTCTTTTGAGTCTCTTATTCTTTGTCCATCTCCCTCAGCCATGAACAGACTCGGCTCAGTCCAAATTGTGATACACTATCGGCCTCCTGGCTGTTACTCGTTATTTCTTGAAGAATTTGGAGAATTTGTCTCAGGCCTTGTTACTCACTCTGATGAGATTCTTATTCTAGGTGATTTAAATATTCATCTGAATAAGGCTGCTGATCCTCTAAGTAAAGCCTTTCTTGCACTAGTTGATACTTTTGGGTTCACTCAGTTTGTTCAAGAGTCGACTCATTGCAGTGGTAACAGCCTTGATTTGGTTTTATCTAAAGGAATAGCTGTTTCTGATCTGAATGTCTTACCAACCACATCTGCTGTGTCAGATAATTTTCTCATCAAATTTGAAGCAGTATTGGCCTGTCCAGTTAATGCCAGCACAGATGTAATTGCCACTCGCCATATTGGTCCCTCCAATGTAGCTGCTTTTGGCCAGCAGCTGCATGAAGTCTTGGCTCCTTTCACTGTGGTAAATGACGCTGTTGAAAATTTCACTAGTGACTTCAATGTGGCCCTCTCTAGTCTCCTCGATTCAGTTGCACCTCTCCCTACCAGAGCTAGGCGACTAAAGAGGCCTACACCCTGGTTTAATGATGAGACACGTGCTCTTAAGCGGACCTGCAGGAGACTGGAACGTAAATGGCGAAAATCAAAATTGGAAGTGTTTTACCTATCATGGCACAAGTGTTTATTGAAATACAAGCGTGTTTTATCTACTGCAAAAACATCGTATCTCTCACTTAATAAATATTAATAAACATAACCCCAGATTTCTCTTTGACACTGTCTCTAAACTTACTAAAAAGCAGTCGTCTATTAGCTGCTCACCATTCACAGCCCATGAATTTTTAGATTTTTTCTGCAATAAGGTTGATGAGATCTTAAACAAAATTAGTTCTTTAACTCCATCTACTCCTGCAGATCCTGTAATACTAAATTCATATCTACACAATGGGTCACTGACAGTTCCAGTTATTACAGTGTTTGAGACTATCTCTCTTGATACTTTGACTAAGTTTGTGTCAGCTTCTAAACCAACTGCTTGCCTACTTGATCCCTTACCAGCAAAACTTTTTAAAGACCTCTGGCCTTTTCTTGGACCTACAATGCTAGACATCGTTAATTTATCTTTTACTACTGGCATTGTTTCCAGCAGTTTTAAGACAGCTGTGGTTAAACCTCTACTTAAAAAACCGCACATTGATCCAGGGTCTCTTAATAATTATCGACTAGTCTCTAATCGTCCATTCTTCTCTAAAGTACTAGAGAGAGTTGTGTATCAACAACTTTCGACCCATATAAAAGAATACCATCTATATGAACCTTTTCAGTCGACTTTCAGGCCCTGTCACTCCACTGAAACTGCTCTGACCAGAGTGGTAAATGATCTTTTACTGGCTATCGACTCTGATTCCACTTCTGTGCTTCTACTACTGGACCTCAGTGCAGCCTTTGACACCATTGATCACTGTATACTTTTAGATAGATTAAATTGTAATGTTGGTGTCTCTGGCTTAGCTCTCTCTTGGCTTAAGTTCTACTTATCTGGAAGAACAAATTGTGTCTGCTATAATAAAATTATATCAAAATTTTCTGACGTTAAATATGGTGTGCCTCAGGGCTCAGTTCTTGGCCCTCTACTTTTCTCTCTTTACATTACACCTCTTAGCCAAATTATATGCAGCTATAGAATACATTTCCATTGCTATGTTGGTGATACTCAGTTGTATGTGCCTATAAGGGCTGATGATCATACTCAAATCATTAACTTAGAGGCCTGCTTGGCTACTGTGAAAAACTGGATGTCACTTAACTTTCTGCTTTTAAATTCAGATAAAACCGAGATGCTAGTCATTGGCCCTGCTAGACGCAAACACCAATTTGATCAAGTAACGATAACAATCGACAACTCTGTGGTTTCACAAAATGTGGCAGCCAAAAAGCTTGGTGTTACGTTTGATCCCAGCCTTTCCTTTGATAAGCACATTAAAGAAATCACCAAGACGGCCTTTTTTCCACTTACGTAACATAGAGAACATTCGGTCTTTTCTCCATGGCTGACGCAGAGACTCTAATACATGCATTTGTTTGATCCAGACTTGATTACTGTAATGTTCTGTTCTCAGGTCTGCCACATTCTAGTACTAAAAGTCTTCAGATGGTTCAGAATGCTGCTGTTAGAATCCTAACTAAAACTAGGAAATTTGACCATATTACACCAATTCTTGCCTCTCTTCATTGGCTTTCCTATCCATGTTAGATCAGAATACAAGGTGCTTCTGGTGATTTATAAAATCCTAAATGGGCTTGCCCCATCCTACTTGTCTGATCTCTTTAAACCTTACATGCCATCTCGAGCTCTTCGTTCTCAAAATACAGGGCTCCAGTGTGTACCCAAAGTTAAAAAGAAGTCAGCTGGTGGCAGGGCCTTTTCCTATCGGGCTCCATTGTTGTGGACTAACCTGCTGGCTGCCATCAGACAATCAGAGTCTGTTGAGTCCTTTAAATCCAAACTTAAAACTCATCTTTTTGCCTTAGCTTACAATTAGTTGCCTTTAAGTTGAGTGCTTCACAGCCTGTACTGCATGGCTGTCTCAGTGAATTTACCAACCACTGTTCTGCCGACGAGATTATCGAGTATAGATTATGACTAATTGATGACTTAATTGATTATGGCTAATGACTATTGCAAACTGTTCTCTTCTCGAACATGTCTTTTCGCTCTCTCTGAATGATGTCTTGTCCTTTCTCCTTTTCTGTGTTTGAATGGTGTCATGTGAGTCTCTCTTGCGTGCATGTGCAATCGGTTCTCCTCCCAGGTCTCCGTGGTGATGGTGGTCGCCATTTGGATGCTGCCTGCCCTTCCTCTCCTCACATAAGGTTTTCTTTTTTTTACATGATGATGCTGGTCGCGTGGCTTGGGTCCTGTACGGTTCCGTTGGCATGTGGGCACTGCTTGGCATCCTGTGCATCATGTTCTTCATAAATTTTATGTCCATTATAATTCTGTTTGTTGTGCATCGGAAAGGAACCAGTGCAGGGGTCCGGCAGGGTCAAGCCCGTAGGCACGTGTATTTATATTCAGGGAAGGGAAAATGCAGGATGTGTATGGTGCAACTAGAGTCCTGGATGTGGGGTGTGTAAAAGATTATGTATTTGGGTGCAGGGCGAGTGTGGCGCGTGTGTGCAGGAATGTAAATGACTGGAGGGTATTTGTGCGTGTGCGTGCTGGTGAAGCGCAAGTCCAGGAGTAGGGGTTCTGCGGGAGGCAGCGTGGGAGCACCAGGGAGGGGTCCGAGGAACACAAGCGACGCGAGGTAGACGGAGCCCGAGAAGCACCGGGGGTTCTGGGAGGACGGGGGAGAAAGACACGGAATTAGACTCAGGAATCACAACGCAGGAATTGCAGGAGAAAAACACAGCCAAAGTGTCTAGCGATCTACTTGGTAACTACCGTACTAGATGGCACAATCAGGCACAGATTGCACGTCAGCGTGTTCTCTTATAGCTGGCTGCATATTGGCTTCAGGTGCGCTGATTTCCGATGAGCCTCTGGTGCGTGGCTGCGCTCTCAACGAGCGCGCTGTTTGAACCCTGCCGGTAGACTCAGGCGGAGACGCGCCTTGCGTCTGGACCACAACACTGTTATCCTCTTTCAATGTTGCATTATGTAAATTGCGTGAACACAACATCCATTGCACGCTGTCCGTCTTGGGAGAGAGATCCCTCCGCTGTTGCGTTCCCTGAGGTTTCTTCCTATTTTTTCTCCCTGTTAAAGTTTTTTTTAGGGAGTTGTTCCTTATCCGATGAGAGGGTCTAAGGACAGGATGTTGTGTTGCTGTTAAGCCCATTGAGGCAAATTGGTAATTTGTGATATTGGGCATTACAAATAAAA
Organism: Lampris incognitus; assembly: GCF_029633865.1. Lineage (NCBI taxonomy): Eukaryota > Metazoa > Chordata > Actinopteri > Lampriformes > Lampridae > Lampris > Lampris incognitus. The sequence goes on along the minus strand of NW_026611588.1, from coordinate 363,123 downwards.
TTGATTTGATTTGATTTGATCCCTTGCATTAAAAAAACAGGACTTGCGCATGGTACACGCGACCACACTCGCCCTGCACACAAACACATAGTCTTTACACACCCCACATCCAGGACTCTAGTTGCACAATACACATCCCGCATTTCCCTTCCCTGAATATAAATAAACGTGCCTACGGGCTTGACCCTGCCGGATCCCTGCACTGGTTCCTTTCCGACGCACAACAATTTCATCAGAAACGTCAAAAATACATATTGTATGTAAATGGACAGCCTTCTCCAAATTTGTTATGTCCTATTCATGGTGCGGGGTTTGGCGCGCACCGGAAGGGGGTAAACGAAAATTTAAATAGTGACGTCACACGCCAGTTTGCTACAAGTCGCTTGCTAGTCATGCACCGAGCATGTTAGGAAGAGAGCAGAGAAATTCAAAGTAAGTAATTGTTTCTTGTGCTGTTTTTAAGTCATTGGTGTAAGCACAACCTTTATATGAGCGTGTTTTTATTTGTTATTTGTTTCCAACTGTTACCAAGTGCGGTTTGGCCCGAAGTCGGGTACCTGTCGCCGTTGCTTGAGTGAGGCCTGTAAACGTCCAGTCCGTAACGTCCAGTTTGCACCCTTGGTAGGCGGAGAGAGGTATGTGGCATTGTGTTAGTGGCGTGTTTTCTTTGTTTTCTTTTGTATTGAATTGCTTTGTGTAACGTGTCGGCCCAGTCGTTGTAACGGTGTGTATGGTTTTAAGCTAATGTGACAAATGTGTGAATCTTTGTGCTTATTTGATGTTATCGTGATACTGTGTTATGTGTTTTATAGTTTCACGGTACTCTGGAAGAAATAAAATCGTACCAGTCGAACTCAACGCTGTGTTTCTTGATGCCAAGGGCCGCTACAGTGAAACTCTACGCTGCATGGGAGTCATCTTCCGGCCAGTGCCATCAGCAGCGGCTTCAGCATGATACAACGGCAGTGAGAGACTTTGTAGCTGCGGGGTAAAGTCACTCACAGATACACTGAACTGTTTGAAGTAAATATAAAAAGTTATCTGCTCGCTTTTTCATCACACACAAGACAATGGACATTTATAGATTGAGTGTTGCCATACCTGGGCGGGTGGTTTGATGATTGCCTGCACGGGTGTTTGAAATGCTTGTTGAGGGTTGAACGAGTTCTAAACTCAACATCATAATCATTTTTATTGTTGAAATCGACGGTATTTAATGTTGGGATTTTCCTGAAGGGTAATTTATGAAGATTTATTTTGACTGTGATACCGTTTATTAACTTTGGGAAAAAATGTGTAAATGTCTGATATGAGCGGTGGTTTAAAGTAGTTGCAAAAGTTAAAGGCCACACGTATTTTGAGTTAAGACAAAATACTCAAAGTTTTTCTATAAACAGTCACAAAAAATGTTAACCCCTTCTGAAGAAGAAAAGAATCCCACCGACGTTCAACAAGTGAGATCTAGCTCTTGTGATCGAACCTTAACAGAAAAAGGCAAAGAGCTGCAAGCCCAGGAACTAAAGAAAAGGGAGAAAGCATTCAACAAGGCATATGAGACTTGGAAACTAGCGGCTAAAGAAATAAGAGCTAAACTAAAGACTTTCTGTTCACCGGAGGAGCTTGATGAAATTCAAAGGAACATTAAAGCTAAACACGACAAGTTGTGCCAGCATTATGAACCTATTCGACTAAACCATACAAGTGCTCCAGATGTTGTGAAGAAAATGGATGCATGTAGCACCATATCATCTGGGATTTGTGACATTGTTAATAAACGAATGGAGAATACTGATAAAGCTTTCAATGATTGCCTTGAAAAGGAGAGAGTAAGGATGCAGCTAAGTAAAGAGGAGTATGGATCTGTCTTTGGGAGGACCAACACAGAAACAGCTGTTTCACAGTCTCTTAGAGCAGTGTTTCTCAACCGGGGGTCTGCGGACCCCTAGAGGTCCGTGGTGTAATTGCAAGGGGTCCGTGAAAATAAATCTTTAAAAAAAAAAGATCCTATGACATTTATAGAAATAGGATTATTTTACTCAAATGTGACTGAGACCTTTATCTACCTAAACTATAAAGGGTAACAGGACTTTTTTCTCTAATTACATCTGTTTCACAAGTGTAATTTATTGTATTTTAATAAGAGATCTCGCTTCCGTTTGCATTGTTAAAAGTTACTGCATAAAAATTCTGTTGTTACATATATCTGAAAGTTACTGAATACATATTCTGTTTTGTTACATATATCTGAAAGTTACTGCATAAGAATTCTGTTTTGTTAACTATATCTAAATTACAACTGAAAGCTCTTATTTTTGCCCCAAAGAGTGAATAAATGCTATAATGCAACTTAAAATGCAGTTTCTACTGTTTCTATCAAATTGCAACCCCCTTCCCCCAAGATCAGGTGGAGGGGTCCTCAGGGTAGATCAAAAATACGCAGGGGGTCCAGGACCCCAAAAAGGTTGAGAACCACTGTCTTAGAGGATCTGATGATCATGTTAGCAGCATCTCCATGGCTTCCAGTAAACGGGCCGATGCAGAGGCAGAGCTTGCAGCCAAGCTAGAGCAAGCAAAGACTGTTCAGATGGTACAAATTCAACAAGCAAAGTTTGAAAAACTGGAGACTGAATGGAAAGTAAAGGACACTCAAATGCTGGCAGAAATTAAAGAAAGGGAGGCTGAAGTAAAATTAAAGCTGGAGGAGGAAAAATAAAGGCTACCACAGCTGAAGGCAGACAGCGAAGTAAAGGTTGCAGAGGCTCGTGTGAGAGCATACAACAACTTCGATATAGACACCGAAAAAACTCCTCTGGACAGCCCACATGCAGAGTACAAACCTTTCCTTGATCCTCAAGCTACACCTTTTGTGCCATGACACATAGCACCTCAGAATTCAACTCAAGCAGATAGAAGTTTTACTCAGGAAACCACTTTGACTCAAGCAATTGCCAGTTCATTTGCCCTAGGCCGCTTACCCGTCCCAGAACTAACAACCTTCACAGGTGACCCTTTAACGTTCATCGATTGGAAAGTTTTCTTTATGGCCTTGATTGATCAGAAGCCCCTCCCAGTAAGTGAGAAAATGCTGTTATGTATCAGGGGAGGCACGCAGGGCCGTGGAAGGGTTCTTTTACCGGAATTCAGAGGAAGCTTATAAGGGTGCCTGGGCTGTTTTGGAGGACAGATATGGAAGTCCATTTATAGTCCAAAAGGCTTTCCGAGAGAGACTAATGAAATGGCCAAAGATAGCTGCTAATGATCCCAGGTCACTGCGAGAGTTTGCTGATTTTCTGCTAGGGTGTGCTGAAACTATGCCCCATGTTAAAGGCCTGTCCATCCTCAATGACTGTGAAGAAAATCACAAGCTTCTACAGAAACTGCCTGAGTGGTTGGTGTGCAGATGGAATCGAATTGCTGTCAAAGAGTTGGATCGAACTGGTGATTATCCAAGCTTCCAACGTTTCTCAGAGTTCATGCAAAAGGAAGCCCGAATTGCTTGTAATCCCATCGCCTCACCCTTAATGATGAATTTGAACACAACAGACGAAAGGTTATCAAAGAGAGCGAAGAATTCAACAGAAGCACTCAGTTAAAGGACTCCAACTCAACAACATTAAGAAGCTCAAAGCCAAAGCCACCTTGTTTAGCCTGTGGAGATGAAGCACATGGTGTTGCTAAATGCTCAGCCTTTGTAGCCAAAACTATGGACGAAAAAAGAGCCTTTATTCATGAACATCATTTATGCTTTGGATGCTTGGGAAAGGGCCACTCTGCCAAAGACTGTAAAAGGCGACATACCTGCAGCACCTGCGGTGGACGTCATCCCACCCGCTTGCACCGAGAGAATGTAAGACCTGCAGAAATGCCAAGTAATGCTGCCACAGGAGACCGTGTAAACGACAAAGTTCACAAAGTCATGTCCCATGCTTTAACTCAACACGCTTCTGCCACATCCAGCATCGTTCCAGTCCTCGTGTCTTCAACAACAGAGCCCCGGAGGGAAATACTCACCTATGCTCTTCTTGACACTCAGAGTGACTCCACATTTATGCTAGAAGATTTGGCGATGGAGTTAAACGTGAAAACTCGGCCGGTACAGCTTAAAGTAAGCAGCACAATGACAGCCGTGAATACAGTCATAGCAAGTAAAACTGCCAGCGGTCTTCAGGTGCGGGGGCTTAACTCCGAGGCACATATTCAAATACAGCAGGCTTATGCACGACTTCACACCAGTTGATAAGTCCCTTACCCCAACAAAGAATACAGCTCTTAAGTGGCCTCACCTCAACCATCTAACCAACAAGTTGCCTCCACGTCAAGACTGTGAAGTGGGACTCCTCATCGGCTACGACTGCCCTTCAGCTCTAGCTCCCCTAGAGGTCATCATGGGTAGCGAGAATGAACCTTTTGCTCAACGAACTGCACTCGGCTGGAGCATTATAGGGTCGGCCAACCCTCACTTGGATAGGCAGAGCAGCCATAGTTTTGTGCATTGTGTTGCAATTAAAGAGTTACCTGTGCCTGCTGCTACAGATGTGTTGAAGGTTTTGGAGTCAGATTTCAATGAAAGGAACTACGAAGACAAGTATGTGTCTCAGGATGATGTACGCTTCATACAGTTTCTGAGTGATAATATCAAACAAGAAGAAGATGGACACTATCCGATGCCCCTCCCCTTTAAAAATGACACCCCACCATCACTGCCAAACAACAAAAGGCTAGCTACTGTTCGGCTGCAACACCTGAAAAGGAAGTTATCTGCAAATAAACAATATCATGACCAATATACCGCCTTCATGGAAGAGATGATCAGCAAAGGTGATGCAGAGCGAGCCCCTGCAGCTTCAGAGGGAGAAAGTGTCTGGTATATCCCTCATCACGGGTTGTATCACCCAAGGAAGCCAAACAAGCTAAGAGTTGTTTTTGATTGTTCGGCAAGGTTTAATGGTATCTCACTGAATGATACCTTACTTACTGGTCCTGATTTAATTAATTCAATGGTGGGAGTGTTGTGTTGCTTCAGAAGAGAGGAGGTGGCCGTGATCTGTGACATTGAAAAATGCTTTCATCAATTCCGTGTTTCTGTGGGAGGTGTTAAATTAGAAAATGTAAGTATATCAAATGACAGTTCATCTCTTCGGGGCCGCATCCTCACCCGGATGCGCTAACTTTGGTCTGAAGTATCTGGCACAGCAATACAAAGCTATCCATCCCGCAGCATCAGCTTTTGTTGAAAGGAACTTCTATGTCGATGATGGGTTAATCAGTGTGCCAACTGTCCAAGAGGCCAAAGAACTGATTGTTGAGGCACAGGAGCTGTGTGATCGTGCAGGCCTAAGATTACACAAATTCAATTCAAACAACAAAGATGTTCTCTCCTGTGTAGCCCTTTCAGAAAGAGCGGAATCAACGGACCCTTTAAAACTGAATTCTGAGGCAGCATCAGAAGGACACGTACTTGGCAGTCAGTGGTCAATGGTGAGCGACTCCTTTAGCTTCAACATCAATGCAAAAGAGCATCGTCCAACTCGTCGTGGTCTCTTGTCTGTTGTGGCCTCTTTGTATGATCCACTTGGGTTCGTGGCTCCTTTCACCCTGAGTGGAAAATGCATTCTACAGGAGCTGTGTCACAAAGGCATCGGATGGGATGATCCAATCCCTGAGCACCTGAGTTCACGGTGGGAGGAATGGAAAAACGGCTTTAAATCACTAAAGGACATTATCATACCCAGATGTTGTCACCCTCCAAACTTTGGTAACATTGTAAGCACTGAATTACACCATTTTTCAGATGCCAGTTGTACAGGATATGGTTCGTGCTCCTACCTGCGATACAAAAATGACAGGAATGAGATTCATTGTTGTCTAGTCATGGCCAAAGCAAGGGTCGCACCCTCAAAGATCACAAGCATCCCGAGATTGGAACTCTCAGCTGCAGTAACATCAGCCAGGATGAGCGCCATGTTAAAGGAAGAACTTCAGGTGAAAATAGACAAAGAATGGTTCTGGACTGACTCACAAGTTGTGTTGGCTTACATAAATAATGAGGCACGAAGGTTCCATGTGTTTGTGGCAAATCGAGTTCAACTTATCAGAGAAAAAACTGATCCAAATAACTGGCACTATGTTGACACAACACAAAACCCCGCTGATCTTGCCTCTAGGGGTCTTCGTGCTGCAGACATCCCTTCAGCTGGCTGGTAATCTGGTCCTAAGTTTCTATGGGAACTGGAAGTGCTCCCAACGCCCAAACCCCCTATTGAGCTGCTTGTTGGTGACCCTGAGTTAAAGTCAGTTCATGTGTCTGCAATAAACGTCAGTGAACATGCAGACATTCTGAGTCGACTGGAGAGGTTCTCTACCTGGACTACACTCATTAAGGTGATCGCAAGAATAAAGAGACTCGGGTCAAAGCTCAAGTATGTCGACCTTGTGAATGCAGTGGAACGTAACAGAGCTGCTGAGGACGTTTTTGAGCTACTGCAGCAGCAGGCCTTTCCAAATGAGCTAAAGGTTCTTCAAGGAAAGCCCCAGGGAGCCAGTCTTCCAAAGTCAAGTCCTCTTTTTACTCTCGATCCCGTCCTGGAGGGAGGGCTCCTTCGTGTTGGTGGAAGGCTTAAAGGATCAACCATCCGTGAAGAGCAAAAGCACCCCATTATTCTCCCTAAAGACAGCCACATCACCAAGTTGATCTTGTCCCACTTCCACAGTCAAGTCGGCCACCAAGGTCGAAATCAAACCCTGATGGAGCTCAGAGTCAACGGGTTGTGGGTAATGGGTGGGAGCAAAACAGTTGCCAAGTTGATCTACAAGTGTGTGCAGTGCCGTAAGCAAAGGAGACCAGCGGAAGAACAAAAAATGTCCAGTCTCACCGAAGAACGCTGTGAAATCTCAGCTCCATTTACATTCTGTGGAATGGATTGTTTTGGTCCTTTTGTTGTGAAGAATGGTCGTAAGGAGATCAAGAGATACGGGCTGATCATCACATGTCTGTCTTCCCGAGCTGTCCATATCGAGATGCTCGATGACTTGTCCACTGATGCCTTTATCAACGCCTTAAGGTGCTTTATTAGCCTGAGAGGAGCAGTATCTCAACTTCGTTGTGATCAAGGCACGAACTTTGTTGGCGCCAGCAATGAGTTCAAAGAGGCTCTTAACCAATGTGACATCAGAGCACTTGAGGCCTTCCTGGCAGACAAGCAGTGTGAGTTTAAGTTTAATGCTCCTTCAGCGAGTCATGCAGGTGGCATTTGGGAGTGGCAAATACGCACCATTCGCAATGTCCTGAATGTTACTATTGCCCAGTGTCCAGGAAGACTTTGTGACGCATCGCTCAGAACCTTGTTTTATGAATCAATGTCTATTGTAAACAGCCGACCTCTCAATGTTGACGGAATCAATGATCCAAAGTCACTCGAGCCTTTAACCCCAAATCATCTCATCTTGATGAAGTCCAAGATGGCTTCTCCACCTCCTGGAAACTTCGTAAAGGAAGATCTGTACGCCAGGAAAAGATGGCGTCGAGTACAGTACTTAACCGAACAATTCTGGAGCAGATGGAAGAAGGAATACCTTCTGAACCTCGCCTTAAGACAAAAGTGACATGTGCCTCGGCGCAACGTGAAGGTGAATGACATTGTCATTATCAAGGAGGATACTCTTCCAAGAAGTCAGTGGCACTTGGGACGAGTGGTTGAAACCATAGAAGGGCCTGATAGATTGGTTCGCCGGGTCAAGGTTCAAGTTGGAGAGCGCAAGGCGGCAACAAATAACTGTCCTTCAAAACCCTTAATTATCGAACGACCCATTCAAAACCTAGTCCTTTTACTTGAAAGTGATTAATCTATCTAATGTGTTTGAAAAGAACCACTCAGATCAGACCTGATATAATGATTTAACTGGTTATGTTGATGACCAGCAGAGTTGTGGCCAATTTTAAAATCACGTGTGTAATTTTTGTTTTGTTTGGTTTAAGTTGTTAATTGCAACATGATTTGGTGGGAGTGTAAATTGACAGCCTTCTCCAAATTTGTTATGTCCTGTTCATGGTGCGGGGTTTGGCGCACCCCGGAAAGGGGTAAACGAAAATTTAAATGGTGACGTCACACGCCAGTTTGCTACAAGTCGCTTGCTAGTCATGCACCGAGCATGTTAGGAAGAGAGTAGAGAAATTCAAAGTAAGTAATTGTTTCTTGTGCTGTTTTTAAGTCATTGGTGTAAGCACAACCTTTATATGAGCGTGTTTTTATTTGTTATTTGTTTCCAACTGTTACCAAGTGCGGTTTGGCCCGAAGTCGGGTACCTGTTGCCGTTGCTTGAGTGAGGCCTGTAAACGTCCAGTCCGTAACGTCCAGTTTGCACCCTTGGTAGGCGGAGAGAGGTATGTGGCATTGTATTAGTGGCGTGTTTTCTTTTGTACTGAATTGCTTTGTGTAACATGTCGGCCCAGTCATTGTAACGGTGTGTATGGTTTTAAGCTAATGTGACAAATGTGTGAATCTTTGTGCTTATTTGATGTTATCGTGATACTGTGTTATGTGTTTTATAGTTTCACGGTACTCTGGAAGAAATAAAATCGTACCAGTCGAACTCAACGCTGTGTTTCTTGATGCCAAAGGGCCGTTACATTGTACGTGTCTGAAAACGCACAGAACCTTGAAATAGAGGGTTTCTCACCAAAAAAGACATGGGTGAAATACCTATTTTAAGACTCTTAAGTGTTTGCAGACATGTACAACGAATATTTTTAAACTATAACGTTTTTAATGAAATCATGTTTCTCTTGAGGAGAAAATGCGTTTAAAGCAATAAAACGATTCACTGTGTCTGGCATTTTGACCAAGCTACCAGCAAGCTAAACAATGATCAGAACTAGTGAAATTACACATTGAAATTGGGTGAAAACACGTAAATCTTAAGGATGTGTTGCAGACTTGTTCAATAGATTCATTTGTGTTTGTTTGTTTGATGAAATTGTGGTTTTCTTGTCGAGAAAATGCGTTTAACGCGATAAAACGATTTAGCGTTTTATGCATATGGACTAGGTTACCAAATGTAAAAAAATTGAAATAATGAAGCCGGGAGTAGTTTTTACTGTGTAAAACACATTTTCTCTGCCAGAATATGCGTTTTTTAAAAAAGCCATTTTGACATGGCGAGAGATTCATTTTCTGTGAGAAAATGCATTTAAAAGGAGGGATTTCATCAGAAACGCTAAAAATACATATTGCACGTGTCTGAAAACGCACAGAACCTTGAAATAGAAGGTTTCTCATCAAAAAACACATGGGTAAAAAAACCTATTTTAAGGCTCTGAGTGTTTGCAGACATGTATGTAATATTCTCTAGAATATAATAGCCCGTTTGGCTATAAGGTTGATGTGATACAAGCACTCCTATTGGCTGTTAAGTTAGCTGCAAGCTGATTGGTCCATCTGACGCATGAGGACGCAGGGGAACCACATAATCGTCAGTCTATGTTTAGCACTCAGACGAGTCAGTACTGCTGAGCTAGCTACTGTATGATTGTAACCGTCACCGTTGAAATAAAGACACTGAACTATAAAGTCGTCGTCGGATCCGTCCGTATAGACAGAAAGTCAGACATGGTGTCAAAGTAAAAGCGTGAAAAGGAGAAGAAAGAAGAAACAGAAAAGTCAGAATGGACGTCCCTGGAGTTCCTGCACCCCGCATGGACTGGGAAGCTAGCAGTCTGCCCGAAGCATGGCGCAAGTTTCAACTGCACGTCGAATTGATGTTTTCTGGACCTTTAAAGAGGAAATCGGAGGAAGAAAAATGCAGCTACCTACTGATTTGGGTAGGAGAAAATGGACGGGACATTTGGAATACATGGACGCTCTCAGAAGCGGAAGGGAAGCTGTTGGAAACATACTACGGTCGTTTTGAACGGTATGTAAAATCCAAAGCAAATGTGATCTTCGCGCGCTATAAGTTCAATGGAAGGGCACAGGCAGCTAGCGAGCCTTTCGAACAGTTTGTGACTGATTTGAGACTGCTTGTGAAGGACTGTAATTATAGAGAGAGTGAAGAGGAGATCAGAGACCGTATCGTTTTCGGAGTTCATTCACCGAGAGTGAGAGAGAGAAACTACTGAACATCGGTTCCGAGCTAACATTGGAAAACGCAATAGACGTTGCTAGGTCTCATGAACTATCACAAGCACAGCTCAACACCTGTGGTCCACCCACCGAGGCGCGTTCCAGTAGCCTTACACGGCCGTCTCAAAGAGGAGCTACAGAACATGGAGAAGCAGGGCTCGAGAGTGCGCCCAAAATTTTTAAGAGTGCGACTGAAAAAAATTCTAGGTCGCACTGGTGCACCCGATGCTGCTCGGGTGAACACTGAAATCTCTTTCGCAAGCGCAGCATCTCTGTGTTCTCCTGATGGTATCTTGGTCTAAACCAATAAGAGACAGAGCTCGGGCGGGTCCTTGTCTCTGATTGGCTGTGGTCCTTTTCACTGCTCTAAGTAGTGTCAGTTCAAAAAATGCGAGCGACCTGAGCAGGCTGAGCGCCAGAGAACTTGAACGGGAAAATAATAGCCTATAGGTCTACGCGACAAAACGAGTGAAAATGAAGAGAGGTAGAGCCATTGAAAGTTTTTTCATTAAAAAACGAAACCTGAGTCTGCGGTGGTGTAGCGGTCTAAGCATCGGCTTTGTGTCGATGCAGTTGCCCACTGGGGACTAGGGTTCGCGCCCCGTTCTAGTCAGATCCGACTATGGCCGGACTCGATGAAGCAGCAATCATTGGCAACGCTGTCTTCGGGAGGGGGGAGGAGTCGGCTTGTGTTCGTCACGTGAATGCGTCTCTGTGTGTGTCAGAAAAAACAGTGATTCGGCCTGGAGTCGCCTTGTCACGAAAATGGGGAGGCGGTCTCCTTCGAGACTGCCGGCCGGAGAGATGCAGTTGGCGAACGCATGCAGTACGAGGGTGGGTGTTTGAATTAAAACAGGGATCGATTGGCCACTAAATTGGGAGAAAAAACGGAAAAATCAGAAATAATTTTTTTTAAAAACGAAACCTACTCCTTCAACCAGCCCTACTGTCACTCCACCCATCTCATCTACCGAGAGTGGGCCTACATCCAGCCAAGACACGGAGCCCTCGGCCTTGGGTGACGGTCCCTGGGAGAATGCCAAGCCCCGGTCCTTCTGTGATAACATCAGACTCGGAACCAGAGGAGACAATCGAGTCTGAGATAGAGCCCGGCCCCGAGAGTCAAATCAAAAAGCCCAAAATATATTCTTTCAGGCGTGACTGGTTAAAATAATTTCCCTGGCTGAGGTATGACAAAGAACGGAACGCAATGCACTGCGTTTACTGTCGGGAGTGTGGTCAGAGTATGGTCGGTAATAGTGCATTCGTCGGAGAGTCGACAACGTTTCGGATCGAGAGATTAAAAAAGCGTAACTTGTCCAAAAAGCATACTACATGCCGTGACAAGTGTATAAATACAGTGGCCCCTCTCCCAGCTGCATTTCAGCGTCAGGCTGTATTGATCAGGTCCTCGGAGGAATCAGAAATGATCATAAAATTCAATGTCGCACACAACATCGCGAAGGAGGAAATGCCGTTCACAAAATTTAAGTCAGAGATCATTCTAATGAAGAAAAACTGCTTAAATGTCAACCCAACCTACAGCAATGACAAGGCATGCGCGCAATTTATTGGTGTAATAGCCGACACATTGAAAAATAAGACAGCTGCGGACGTTGGAAACGCCACGTATACGTCATTTATGATTGACGGCGACACAGACGTCTCTACAAAGGAGTGCGTGATTATCTACATCCGCATTTTGCGGAAAGGGAGGCCGGTCAACATATTAATTGGACATGTCGAGGTGGCGCACGGACATGCACAAGGTAAGTTTGAAGGCCCAGAGCCACATTACAGCATGAGACATAACGAAATAGAAATCTTAAGAAAATTGTATAGTATTCCTAAATATTATTAAAAATGTACAGACAGAAGTAGGCTAAGATCACAAAGTTTTCCATTTGCAGTCTATAGGCTAGTGACCAAAATGATCTTTTTATTCTTTCGGAATAAATGCTGCCACAAAGCAAGCATTTGCTGCGCTTGGGCATCAGTGTGCAGATTGGCTGGGGAAAACGGTTGCTCTGGGTGCTAGTTAACCTAGGCCACAAGGGGGGCGTCATAGCCCTTTTACAAAGAGATGCTGGAGATTTCATTGTGCCCTTTCACTGTATGCCTCACAGGTAGGCCTAATTACGTATATAGGCTTTTGTGCATGTTCACATATCAATGTATCTATTTATCTACACTCATTGGCCACTTTATTAGGTACACCTTGCTAGTACCGGGTTAGACCCCCTTTTGCCTTCAGAACTGCCTTAATCCTTCGTGGCATAGATTCAACAAGGTACTGGAAACATTCCTCAGAGAGTTTGGTCCATATTGACATAATAGCATCACGCAGTTGCTGCAGATTTGTCGGCTGCACATCCATGATGCGAATCTCCCGGTCCACCACATCCCAAAGGTGCTCTATTGGATTGAGATCTGGTGACTGTGGAGGCCATTTGAGTACAGTGAACTCATTGTCATGTTCAAGAAACCAGTCTGAGATGATTCGAGCTTTATGACATGGCGCGTTATCCTGCTGGAAGTAGCCATCAGAAGATGGGAACACTGTGGTCATAAAGGGATGGACATGGTCAGCAACAATACTCAGGTAGGCTGTGGCGTTGACACGATGCTCAATTGGTACTAAGGAGCCCAAAGTGTGCCAAGAAAATATCCCCCACACCATTACACCACCACCAGCAGCCTGAACCGTTGATACAAGGCAGGATGGATCCATGCTTTCATGTTGTTGACGCCAAATTCTGACCCTACCATCCGAATGTCGCAGCAGAAATCGAGACTCATCAGACCAGGCAACGTTTTTCCAATCTTCTATTGACCAATTTTGGTGAGCCTGTGCGAATTGTAGCCTCAGTTTCCTGTTCTTAGCTGACAGGAGTGGCACCCGGTGTGTGTGGTGTATTGGATCGAGCACTCGGTGCTCGATTGTGTTGGACTGTCACCACTACTGAGTTCTGTAATACACTGGTCGAGCCTAGTAGTGTGTGATGTCTCCGTCAGTAAAGATCAGACTTGTGCTGCATCCTCGTCTCTGTGTACTTATATATATTAGTGATTAAGTTAATAACCCACGGATAGTAACACTACAATAGTGTACATAAGAGAAGTCACAACATGGTGTCAGAAGACGGAGTTACGGTATAATTCGAGGGCGGTACTTTGAGTTCGCTGGTAGCTGAGGCAGCTAGCTAACAAGTGCTAGCCTGCGCACAAATATGGAACAGTTCAAGCCGCCACCACCGCTGATACTTACCGGGAATGTCGCAGAAAACTGGAGAAGATGGGAACAGCGTTTCCAGCTGTACATGACCGCTTCAGGTGCGTTGGATAAGGAAGAGACGGTTAAAATAGCCATTCTGCTTCACACCATCGGCGAGGAGGCGCTAGAAGTGTATGACACACTCACCATCATCCCAGAAGGAGACGACGAATCGATGGAGGACGTTCTGAAAGCCTTCAAGGACTACTGCAGCCCTCTGAAGAACGTCATGTTCGAACGCCATCAATTCTGGTCGCACACGATGTCAGCAGGAATATCGGTGGACAGATTCATCACAGAGCTGCGCCAGAAGAGCAAAGACTGTGAGTTTGGCAGACATGAAGATGACATGATAAGGGATAAATTAGTGTTCAGCATAAATGATGCCCGTTTGAAAGAAAGACTGTTACGTGATAATGAGCTTACTTTGCGCAGGGCCGTAGAGATCTGTAGATCAGCCGAGCTCGCTAAGTCACAAATACAAGCGATGCAGACGTCACATGTTGTCCAAGATGCCTCAGTGGAGGCATTGAAAAAAGCAACAGGGCAAACGCGCACGGGCAGCTGGAACAAGAACAAAACGAGCAGCAAGAGGCATGTAGCAACAACTCTCTGCCACAAGTGTGGAAATAAACATGAGCCCCGTCAATGCTCAGTTTATGGTGCAGTGTGCCACAAATGTGGTAAGAACAATTATTTTTCCAAAGTGTGTAAATCAAGCACTGAAAAAAGCGGCAATTACAAGACAAAGACAGTGCATAATCTAGAAAGTGAAATTGATTCCTTATATATAGGCATGATTGGAAAATACAAAAACAAAGCAACCCACCAAGCTAAAGGCACTGTATGGCGTGAAACAGCCACGGTCAGAGGCATAGCAATTAACTTCAAGTTGGACACAGGCGCCGATGCAAATGTGCTTCCTATGCGCGTATTCCGGCAGCTACCAGGTCCCGTTCAGTTACGGCCCACAAAGACTGTGCTGATTGCTTTTGGTGGTGCACGACTACCCTCAGATGGTGTTGCATCTCTAGATTGCCGCACGTCTAAGCATACGGCTATATTGGACTTCCATGTGTCTAGCCGAGCTGGCAAGCCAATCCTGGGTGGAGATGCGTGTGAAGAGCTGCAGCTGGTGAGAAGAGTCGAGGCGCTTGCAGTGGAGTCCCCACAACCAGCAAAACCTCCGGCCACCAAAGAGGAGCTGCTGCAGAGGTATGCGGAGGTCTTCACAGGATTAGGCGAATTTCCTGGAGTTCATCACATACACATTGACCCCAGCGTCACTCCTGTGATTCACGCGTGCAGGAACGTACCACTCTCCACCATGGACTCACTAAGAGAAACACTCACAGACTTGCAGAACAGGAAAGTCATAACTCCTGTCAATGAACCTACAGAATGGGTGAACAGTCTTGTTGCCACAAAGAAAAAAAATGGTGCGTTAAGGGTATGTTTGGATCCTTGCAACCTGAATGAGGCAGTCAAGCGTCAACACTACTCCATTCCTACACCGGAAGACGTGCGCAGCAGGCTAACAGGAAAATCCATCTTCTCCGTCCTAGATGAAAAGGATGGATACTGGCAGATCAAGCTAGATGAGCCGTCGTCTAAGCTATGCACCTTCAACACGCCGTGGGGCCGGTTCTGCTTCCTCAGACGCCCATTCGGGATCAAATCGGCCAGCGAAGTGTTTCAACAAAAGAACTGCGAGACCTTCGGCGATATCCCAGGTGTGTACATTATAGCAGACGACATGATCATCGCAGCGTCATCAGAGCGGGAACACGATGAAATCCTGCAAAAAGTAATGGAGACAGCCAAGACCGTACATGTGAAATTTAACAGGGACAAGATCCAGTTTAAAGTTGATGCTGTAAAGTGCATGGGACACGTCATCACGGCAGCAGGACAGAGAGCTGACGACACAAAGATCAAAGCGATTGTCGACATGCCAACCCCGGAAGACAAACAAAGTCTCCAACGTCTGCTGGGAATGACAAAATTCCTAGCGCAATGCATACCAAACGAAGCCTCACTCACGGCACCCCTCAGACAGCTGCTCAAGAAGGATGTAGCGTGGCAATGGTGCCCGCACCACAGCTCAGCGCTAAAGGCACTAAAGACCACCCTCACACAAGCTCCTGTGCTGAGATACTACGATCACAAGCAGCCTCTCACTCTACAAGCAGACTCCTCAAAGGATGGACTGGGAGCCTGTCTGATGCAGGACGACCGCCCAGTGTGCTATGCCTCACGAGTGCTCACCGACACAGAAAAGAGGTACGCACAGATAAAGAGTTGCTCGCTATAGTGTTTGCTGCTAAGAGATTCCACCAGTATGTCTACGGCAGACCAGTAACTGTCCAGTCCGATCATAAGCCTCTGGAGGTCATCATGCGCAAGCCACTGAGCAAAGCACCTGCGCGGCTGCAAGGTATGCTTTTACAACTGCAGAGGTATGATCTGAGTGTAACATACACACCAGGCAAGCACATGTACATTGCCGACACACTCTCGCGCTACAGCTAGCAGAGAAGGTGACCATATTGATGAAAACCCTTGTGATGAGAGAGTTGTGTATGCCTTGGATGCCACAGATGCCTTGAGCGAGGAAACACTCGGCCAATTAAAGAAAGCAACGGCAGCAGATAGCGTGCTGCAAGCTGTGTGTGAGAAACACAAGAAAGGCTGGCCCATGAAAAAGAAAAGTTTGGACAGAAAACTACACGCCTATTGGGCAGTAAAGGACATTATAAGCATGGAAGATGACATTGTCTTGGTCGGAGACAAAATCATCATACCCCAGAGCTTCAGGAGCACGATTTTGGAGAAGCTGCATCTTGCACACCAAGGAGTGCAGCGCACAAAAGTCAGAGCAAGAAAGTCTCTCTACTGGCCTGGCATAGCACGAGATATAGAGGCAATGGTGGAAAAGTGCGTGCAATGCCAGCAGCTACACCCCAAACAGCAGGCTGAGCCACTTATGCCGCATCAGGTCCCAGAACTGCCATGGATGAAAGTCGGAGCGGACATCTTCGAGCTACATGGTCAGTCATACCTGTTGTTAGTTGATTACCTAACCAAATATCCTGAAGTGCTCAACATATCTGACAAAACAGCATACACAGTAATCCAGAAGATGAAGTCTGTGTTTGCCAGACACGGGATTCCTAGGGAGATAGTGAGTGACCATGTCCCATTTGCCAGCTATGAGATGAAGTCATTTGAAGCTTCATGGGAGTTCAAGCTCACACACTCCAGCCCAGGTTTTCCCTCTTCAAATGGCATGGCTGAGAGAGCCATAAAGACAGTGAAACATGCACTGAAGAAGGCAATGCAGACCGGCACTGACCCACATCTGGTGCTGCTGTCACTGAGGAACACACCGGTGACAGGACTGGACGTATCACCTGCACAAATGTTGATGGGGAGAGTTCTACGAAGCACACTTCTGTGCTCCAGTGCTGTGCTGACACAATCAGTCCCACAGCACATTCGCAGCAAGATCCGGAACCTGCAGTTCCGCCAAAAACAACATTACGACCAGTGTGCAAAGCCCCTGCCAGTGTTGACCCCAGGAGACACCGTACACATGCAAACACGGCACGGCTGGGAGCCTGCCATTGTCATCTGACAGCGAGATGAACCACGGTCCTACACTGTGCAGACACCAGCTGGGAGGATGCAAAGAAGGAACAGGCGACATCTGAGGAAGATACATCCGAGCCTATTCAGAGACACGGACAGTGATGAACATTTTGACTCAGAGGTACAACCCTCACAAGCGCCTGTGCCAGTCGACTCACCACCACATGACCTGCCACCACACGACCCTCCTCCGGTGACTACAGGCAGTACACCCACATGCTACACAAAGTGCGGCAGAGCAGTTAGGTGCCCTGCCAGATACAATGACTAACCTCAGGGTTCTTTTGTGTGATCATTCAAGTGTTTAGTAAGAAAAAAAAAGAAAAAAGGTGAAACAAAGAGTACAAGGTGTGTTTAACCTGAAATGTTGCAAGATTGCTGAATGATCAAAATGTTTACATGCTAACCACCAGAATGTGAAAAGGAAATGGTTTATGTTGTTTAATGAGAGTCATCTGTCATTTAAAAAAAACATGCTGTATTAATCATTGAAGTATGCAAGTAGAAAAGACTTGTTCAGTGTTAATGCCATAGTGTTAATGGTTCGGTAAAGGGTCTACTGTTGAAGCAACTGATGAGTAGGCCACATCTCAGTTGGAAAAGAGGGATGTGGTGTATTGGATCGAGCACTCGGTGCTCGATTGTGTTGGACTGTCACCACTACTGAGTTCTGTAATACACTGGTCGAGCCTAGTAGTGTGTGATGTCTCCGTCAGTAAAGATCAGACTTGTGCCACATCCTCGTCTCTGTGTACTTATATATATTAGTGATTAAGCTAGTAACCCATGAATAGTAACACTACAATAGTGTACATAAGAGAAGTCACAACAGTGTGGTTTTCTGCTGCTGTAGCCCATCTGCCTCAAGGTTCGACGTGTTGTGCGTTCAGAGATGCTCTTCTGCATACCTCGGTTGTAATGAGTGGTTATTTGAGTTACTGTTGTCTTTCTATCGGCTCGAACCAATCTGGCCATTCTCCTCTGATCTCTGGCATCAACAAGGCAGTGTATTTGGACAGTGAGTGTATTTGTTAATTGTGATGTATCTTTACAGATTGGAATTGGCTATGTTGTCAGTTCAGAGGGACAGTGCTATGATTGGTCAAGTATATGATCTGCTACATTTGGTATGGAAGACCTACCATTTTAGTCCAAAATCAACAAGGGAGCTGAAGGCCATTGCAGCAGACCTGGGAGTGAATGCCCTAGTCCCCGGAGGGGTTAAAGGAACACGATGGCTTCCACATGTCTCCAGGGCCCTGGAGACATTCCTCAGACCTGGACAGAATGGCCATGGCTAGTTCACTGCAGTCTACTGTCATATGGACCATTTGGCAGGGTCCTTTGCCAATGCAGATATTGCAGGCCGAGCCAGAAAGGTCAGTGGATTTCCACTGGAAATGTACTAAATTAGTGCCATTTTAACTTCAGTAATTTTCCCTGCCCAGAAGGTTGTATATTCATGTTGAAGACTATATGAATATACAGTATGCTCTGTATGATACAGGTCAATAAATCAATGGAAGATGGCACTTTTGTGGCTTTTTGTCACTTTCTGGCTGATGTTTTTGCTGGAATAACCAAGTTTTTAGTCTCCTACTTCAGAAAAATGAGACCATCCTACCACAGGTAAGGGAGATGAAATGGGATTTAATTTTTGATTATGTTTGCTAATAGCTTCAGCTGTATTTATTAAAGTGCTTGATATGTCTATACAGGCTGTTTGTGCTCTTGAAAATCTGCTGGTGACCACAGAGGTGATGGCTACAAGACCTAAGCCTGGGGGCAGACTGTCACAGTTCAATGGCTGACTTTAGGCTTCAGAGGGGGCAGCAGGAGGATATGCCACTCTACAAATTCCAGGTACATTTGTGGGTTTGTTTCTTATATAAGAATATATGTATATATATATATATTTAAAATATCTAACTCACAATTTGTGTTTATGCTTTACGTCCCACACAGACAGTTGCACTCAGTGGGGAAGTCTCTAAGCTGGCAGGGGATGGTGGTGCTGCTATCATCAAATTACAAAGAGCAATGGAGGCAACAATCAAATCTAAAGTCAAACACTTGAAAGCAAAAATTCTGTAGCCTCCTAGGCAAGTGTACTCCCGTGTCTTATGAACACATTGATAGATTAGAAATGTATGTTAATCATTTTTATTAAAATGTATTTATCATTCCAATAGGAGAGGATGCTACCCAATCTGCTGCAAGCAAGGCTGTCAAATGCTTCAATATATTTAATCACGATAGCTGGCCAGAAGACCAAGAGGAGTTAGTGGACCATGGTGCTGATGACCTTGAATTCCTCTTGGATCACTTCTCCCCTGTTCTCACAAGGTAGCATAATGGACCACTACCCAAGGGTATGTAGTAGTGCTGATAGCAATCATGTTAATTTAAACACTGATTGGCTGTTTATTCCATATCAGTTTAAGAAATGGTGTTAACACTGAGTTGGCAATGAGGAGTTTGTGGGCCTGAAGCTGTTGATTGCCAGGATGTCCAAGGACAAGACCTACCTCAGCCTTTGGGAGCTAATGTTAACTAGAGAGCCATACTGTTCAGAGTACAAGGTTTTACTCTTTTTCTTTTTAATAACATTTTGATATCAATATGTTAACT
Source organism: Lampris incognitus (assembly GCF_029633865.1). Classification (NCBI taxonomy): domain Eukaryota; kingdom Metazoa; phylum Chordata; class Actinopteri; order Lampriformes; family Lampridae; genus Lampris; species Lampris incognitus. The sequence goes on along the minus strand of NW_026611588.1, from coordinate 343,449 downwards.
TTGACATCAAAACCAAATTTAACAGCTTGTACAGCCCTATGAGAATGTGTTTGAATGTGTTTTGTATATTTTTCAGAATATACTGAACCTCGTCCACATTCTGCTCGTCCTCCCAGTGTCATCTGCTGTGTGTGAGAGAGGATTCTCTTCACAGAAGAGAATCAAATCAGATGTTAGAGCATCACTCCACATAGACACAGTGGAAGACCTGATACGAATCAGTTTAGAGGGGCCCAGTTTGGAGGATTTTGATGCTAGGGAGAGTGTGGCTAGTTGGTTTAGCCAAGGACAAAGGGCTAGAAGGCCAAATTACAGGTGTTGGCCATCTGAGGGACACGTGGCAGCAAGCGGAGACCTTCTATAAGACTTTGGAGGACTTGAGCACTTTTTATTTTAACATGTTTTATTTTACTTGAAATGTTTAAATCTAACGTTCAATTTCAGTTCATTGAAGCACTTTAAGCACAAACACTTTTATTTGGAAATGTTTAAATGTTTTAAATGTTCAATTTAAGCTCAGTGTAGCACTTTAAACACTTTATTTTCTTTATATATTCTTCATATATATATATGTATATTCTTTATAGTGTTTAAAATAAAGACAAGCTTTTTCTACACCTTATCGTTTTAAAAAATTATTCACATTATATGACAGAAGAGTGATAAAAAGGAGACATTTTGGTGTTAAAGGTGACGCAATGAAAAATGTGGGTGCACCTAAATTTTGTGCTGGTGCGCCTAAAAAAAAAAGTTAGGCGCACCAGTGCAACCAGTGCAAAAAGTTAGTGTAGAGCCCTGAGAAGCAACAGATTATTGTGAAAGTCACCGAACCGACTGAATGGGTCAACTCAATGGTGGCAGCAGAAAAGCCACGCACAGGAAAGTTCAGAGTGTGCCTCGACCCGAAGGACCTGAACAAGGCTGTGAAACGACCTCATTATCCTCTACCTACCCTTGACGACATCACCTCCAAACTGGCAGGGGCCTGCTATTTCAGTGTCACGGATGCTCGCTCAGGGTACTGGGCGATAAAACTCGCAGAAGAGTCGTCCAAGTTGACAACATTCAACACGGTTTTCGGAAGATACCGTTTCCTTCGTCTACCTTTTGGGTTGATCTCCGCCCAGGACGAGTTTCAACGGAAGGTTGATGAGACCTATGAAGGTCTACAAGAAGTCACAGCCATAGTGGATGATGTCCTCGTATATGGAAAGAGCAAGGAGGAGCACGACAGCAACCTCCGAGCCATGTTGCAGCGCTCCAGAGAGCGAGGAGTGAAACTCAACCCGGAGAAGAGCACAATCTGCACCACCGAGGTCAGCTATTTCGGGCATCGCATCACAAAGGATGGAGTCAAGCCTGACCCAGCCAAGATTGCAGCTGTGAGAGACATGGAGTCACCCAAGGACAAGGGTGAGTTGGAGACAATCTCCGGTATGGTTAACTATCTGTCCAAGTTTGCCCCGATACTCTCAGACATCAACGCACCCATGCGTCACCTGCTGAAGGAGTCAAGTGAATTCAGATGGGATGCGCAACATGACGAAGCTTTCAGGAAGATGAAAGAAGTGATCACATGCGAACCAGGACCAGTCTTAGCCTACTATGACCCTGGTAAAGAGCTCAGACTACAAGTCGACGCATCGAAGCCCATCGGATATGCATCCAAATCGCTAAATGACAGTGAAGTCAATTACGCACAAATAGAGAAAGAGCTATATGCTATTCCGTTCGGATGCAAGCATTTTCACCAATACATCTATGGTCGTCATGTCATCGTGGAGAGTGACCACAAACCGCTTGACTCCATTATGAGAAAACCACTCGCAGCAGCGCCTCCGAGACTACAGCGGATGATCCTTCAGCTACAGCGGTATGACTTCACCATCCTGCACAGACCAGGCAAGGAGATCCCCGTGGCAGACACGCTGTCCCGCAAGTTGCTCACAGACCAGGATGACAGCCTCAGAGAAGGCATGGACATGCAGGTACATACAGTGTACAGTGGCCTGCCGGTCAGTGACATGAAACTGACAGAAATCAGAGCTGCGACTGTCGCAGACACACAGCTCAAAATGCAAGCAGAGAGCCTGTGACATAGTGTTCTGGCCTGGGATGAACAAGCGGATCGAGGAGATGGTTGGACAGTGCCCCACCTGTCTCACCTACAGACCGTCAAACACTAAAGAGCCCATGATCAGCCACAAGATCCCGGACAGGCCATGGCAAGTAGTCGCTACTGACTTGTTCACCTGGAATCAGGACAATTACATCGTCACAGTGGACTATTACAGCAGATACTATGAACTCGACAAGCTACACAGCACAACATCCTCAGCTGTGATACGCAAGCTGAAGGCAACCTTCGCCAGACACAGCGTACCTGAGACTGTTATTTTGGATAATGGACCTCAGTACTCAAGTATGGAGTTTGAGACCTTCGCGAAGACTTGGGAGTTCACCCACACGACTACCAGTCCGCATTATCCCCAAAGCAACGGCCTCGCCGAAAAAGCTGTACACATCGCCAAGTTGCTGATGGAAAAGGCCAAGGCGGACCAGAGAGACCCCTACCTGAGTCTGCTTGAGTATCGGAACACACCTGTCGACAGCTTCAGATCACCAGCCCAGCTGCTCATGAGTCGTCGTCTACGCTCAATTCTACCCAACACACACCAGCAGCTTCAGCCCAAGGTCGTCAGTCACAGAGACACGCACGCCAGGAGAGTCCAACGTCAGCTGCAGCAGAAAAGGTACTACGACAGGTCAGCGAAGTCGATGTCACAGCTGCACGAAGGACAACATATCAGATTCCAGGAGCACGGCTGTTGGAAACCAGCAGTTGTCATCCAGCCAGCGGATACCAACAGATCCTACCACGTCCGCACAGCTGAAGGACAGGAGTACAGAAGAAACAGACGTCCCCTCCTGGACACAAAAGAAACACACACTGACACTCACACCAACACAGGAACTGACGAGAACCACGGTCAACTCACAATTCACAACACACCACACGTCTCACATGCAGTGGCTGAGACAGCCTCAGAGACTGTCCCCTACCAGACAAGGTATGGACGAGCAGTGAAGCCCAGAGAGGTTCTGGACATGTAATGTACAAGGGTGTAGGCGGATTGCTGCCCTTATCTAAAAAAAAAAATATTGTAAAATGTTCTTGTGATTTGTAGTACCTCTTAAGTGTTTGATTACTTACCGTAGTTTAATATGCATACAGTAATATTGAATGAATGATATTACCTGTTTTATTAAGAGTATTGACTCTCAGTGATTACTATAAAATGTGTTTTCTTTCGTCCTGATTGTTCATATGTTTGATATAGGACATGTGCTACTAATGTTGGGAGTCTAATGTTTGATTTCAATTTCTTAAGAAGGGGGATGTAATATTCTCTAGAATATAATAGCCCGTTTGGCTATAAGGTTGATGTGATACAAGCACTCCTATTGGCTGTTAAGTTAACTGCAAGCTGATTGGTCCATCTGACGCATGAGGACGCAGGGGAACCACATAATCGTCAGTCAATGTTTAGCACTCAGACGAGTCACTACTGCAGAGCTAGCTACTATATGATTGTGACCGTCACCGTTGAAATAAAGACACTGAACTACAAAGTCGTCGTCGGATCCCTCCATATAGACAGAAAGTCAGACAATGTACATCAGGTATTTTTAAACTATAACGTTTTTAATGAAATCATGATTCTCTTGAGGAGAAAATGCGTTTAAAGCAATAAAAATGATTCACTGTGTCTGGCATTTTGACCAAGCTACCAACAAGCTAAACAATGATCAGAACTGGAGAAATTACACATTGACATTGGGTGAAATCATGTAACTCTTAAGGACGTGTTGTGGACTTGTTGAATACATTCATTTTTCTTGTTTTGTTTGTTTTTGATGAAATTGTGCTTTTCTCGTCGAGAAAAGGCGTTTAACGCGATAAAAAGGTTTAGTGCGTTATGAATACGGGCTAGCTTACCAAAAGTACAAATGTGAACTAAATAAGGCTGGGAGTCGTTTTTATTGTTTAAAACACGATTTCTCGACGAGAATATGCTTTTTCAAAAAAGCCATGTTCCCATGGCGAAAGACTCGTTTTCTGTGAGAAAATGCATTAAAAGGAGGGATTTCATCAGAAACACTATAAATACATATTGTACTTGTCATAAAAAGGCACAGAACCTTGAAATAGAAGGTTTCTCACCAAAAAACACATTGGTGAAACCCCTATCTTAAGGCTCTGAGTGTTTGCGCACATGTACAACAGGCATGTTTAAACTATAACGTTTTTAGTGAAATCATGTTTCTCTCGAGGAGAAAACGCGTTTAAAGCCATAAAAAGATTTCACTGTGTTTTGACATTGGACCAAGCTACCAACAACCTAAAAAATGATCAGAACTGGAGAAATTACACATTGACATTGGGTGAAATCATGTAACTCTTAAGGACGTGTTGTAGACTTGTTGAATACATTCATTTTTCTTGTTTTGTTTGTTTTTGATGAAATTGTGCTTTTCTCGTCGAGAAAAGGCGTTTATAACGCGATAAAAAGGTTTAGTGCGTTATGAATACGGGTTAGCTTACCAAAAGTACAAATGTGAACTAAATAAGGCCGGGAGTCGTTTTTATTGTTTAAAACACGATTTCTCGACGAGAATATGCTTTTTCAAAAAAGCCATGTTCCCATGGCGAGAGACTCGTTTTCTGTGAGAAAATGCATTAAAAGGAGGGATTTCATCAGAAACACTATAAATACATATTGTACTTGTCATAAAAAGGCACAGAACCTTGAAATAGAAGGTTTCTCACCAAAAAACACATTGGTGAAACCCCTATCTTAAGGCTCTGAGTGTTTGCGCACATGTACAACAGGCATGTTTAAACTATAACGTTTTTAGTGAAATCATGTTTCTCTCGAGGAGAAAACGCGTTTAAAGCCATAAAAAGATTTCACTGTGTTTTGACATTGGACCAAGCTACCAACAACCTAAAAAATGATCAGAACTGGAGAAATTACACATTGACATTGGGTGGAATCATGTAACTCTTAAGGACGTGTTGTAGACTTGTTGAATACATTCATTTTTCTTGTTTTGTTTGTTTTTGATGAAATTGTGCTTTTCTCGTCGAGAAAAGGCGTTTATAACGCGATAAAAAGGTTTAGTGCGTTATGAATACGGGTTAGCTTACCAAAAGTACAAATGTGAACTAAATAAGGCCGGGAGTCGTTTTTATTGTTTAAAACACGATTTCTCGACGAGAATATGCTTTTTCAAAAAAGCCATGTTCCCATGGCGAGAGACTCGTTTTCTGTGAGAAAATGCATTAAAAGGAGGGATTTCATCAGAAACACTATAAATACATATTGTACTTGTCATAAAAAGGCACAGAACCTTGAAATAGAAGGTTTCTCACCAAAAAACACATTGGTGAAACCCCTATCTTAAGGCTCTGAGTGTTTGCGCACATGTACAACAGGCATGTTTAAACTATAACGTTTTTAGTGAAATCATGTTTCTCTCGAGGAGAAAACGCGTTTAAAGCCATAAAAAGATTTCACTGTGTTTTGACATTGGACCAAGCTACCAACAACCTAAAAAATGATCAGAACTGGAGAAATTACACATTGACATTGGGTGAAATCATGTAACTCTTAAGGACGTGTTGTAGACTTGTTGAATACATTCATTTTTCTTGTTTTGTTTGTTTTTGATGAAATTGTGCTTTTCTCGTCGAGAAAAGGCGTTTATAACGCGATAAAAAGGTTTAGTGCGTTATGAATACGGGTTAGCTTACCAAAAGTACAAATGTGAACTAAATAAGGCCGGGAGTCGTTTTTATTGTTTAAAACACGATTTCTCGACGAGAATATGCTTTTTCAAAAAAGCCATGTTCCCATGGCGAGAGACTCGTTTTCTGTGAGAAAATGCATTAAAAGGAGGGATTTCATCAGAAACACTATAAATACATATTGTACTTGTCATAAAAAGGCACAGAACCTTGAAATAGAAGGTTTCTCACCAAAAAACACATTGGTGAAACCCCTATCTTAAGGCTCTGAGTGTTTGCGCACATGTACAACAGGCATGTTTAAACTATAACGTTTTTAGTGAAATCATGTTTCTCTCGAGGAGAAAACGCGTTTAAAGCCATAAAAAGATTTCACTGTGTTTTGACATTGGACCAAGCTACCAACAACCTAAAAAATGATCAGAACTGGAGAAATTACACATTGACATTGGGTGGAATCATGTAACTCTTAAGGACGTGTTGTAGACTTGTTGAATACATTCATTTTTCTTGTTTTGTTTGTTTTTGATGAAATTGTGCTTTTCTCGTCGAGAAAAGGCGTTTATAACGCGATAAAAAGGTTTAGTGCGTTATGAATACGGGTTAGCTTACCAAAAGTACAAATGTGAACTAAATAAGGCCGGGAGTCGTTTTTATTGTTTAAAACACGATTTCTCGACGAGAATATGCTTTTTCAAAAAAGCCATGTTCCCATGGCGAGAGACTCGTTTTCTGTGAGAAAATGCATTAAAAGGAGGGATTTCATCAGAAACACTATAAATACATATTGTACTTGTCATAAAAAGGCACAGAACCTTGAAATAGAAGGTTTCTCACCAAAAAACACATTGGTGAAACCCCTATCTTAAGGCTCTGAGTGTTTGCGCACATGTACAACAGGCATGTTTAAACTATAACGTTTTTAGTGAAATCATGTTTCTCTCGAGGAGAAAACGCGTTTAAAGCCATAAAAAGATTTCACTGTGTTTTGACATTGGACCAAGCTACCAACAACCTAAAAAATGATCAAGAACTGGAGAAATTACACATTGACATTGGGTGAAATCATGTAACTCTTAAGGACGTGTTGTAGACTTGTTGAATACATTCATTTTTCTTGTTTTGTTTGTTTTTGATGAAATTGTGCTTTTCTCGTCGAGAAAAGGCGTTTAACGCGATAAAAAGGTTTAGTGCGTTATGAATATGGGTTAGCTTACCAAAAGTACAAATGTGAACTAAATAAGGCCGGGAGTCGTTTTTATTGTTTAAAACACGATTTCTCGACGAGAATATGCTTTTTCAAAAAAGCCATGTTCCCATGGCGAGAGACTCGTTTTCTGTGAGAAAATGCATTAAAAGGAGGGATTTCATCAGAAACACTATAAATACATATTGTACTTGTCATAAAAAGGCACAGAACCTTGAAATAGAAGGTTTCTCACCAAAAAACACATTGGTGAAACCCCTATCTTAAGGCTCTGAGTGTTTGCGCACATGTACAACAGGCATGTTTAAACTATAACGTTTTTAGTGAAATCATGTTTCTCTCGAGGAGAAAACGCGTTTAAAGCCATAAAAAGATTTCACTGTGTTTTGACATTGGACCAAGCTACCAACAACCTAAAAAATGATCAGAACTGGAGAAATTACACATTGACATTGAGTGAAATCATGTAACTCTTAAGGACGTGTTGTAGACTTGTTGAATACATTCATTTTTCTTGTTTTGTTTGTTTTTGATGAAATTGTGCTTTTCTCGTCGAGAAAAGGCGTTTAACGCGATAAAAAGGTTTAGTGCATTATGAATATGGGTTAGCTTACCAAAAGTACAAATGTGAACTAAATAAGGCCGGGAGTCGTTTTTATTGTTTAAAACACGATTTCTCGACGAGAATATGCTTTTTCAAAAAAGCCATGTTCCCATGGCGAGAGACTCGTTTTCTGTGAGAAAATGCATTAAAAGGAGGGATTTCATCAGAAACACTATAAATACATATTGTACTTGTCATAAAAAGGCACAGAACCTTGAAATAGAAGGTTTCTCACCATAAACACATTGGTGAAACCCCTATCTTAAGGCTCTGAGTGTTTGCGCACATGTACAACAGGCATGTTTAAACTATAACGTTTTTAGTGAAATCATGTTTCTCTCGAGGAGAAAACGCGTTTAAAGCCATAAAAAGATTTCACTGTGTTTTGACATTGGACCAAGCTACCAACAACCTAAAAAATGATCAGAACTGGAGAAATTACACATTGACATTGGGTGAAATCATGTAACTCTTAAGGACGTGTTGTAGACTTGTTGAATAGATTCATTTTTCTTGTTTTGTTTGTTTTTGATGAAATTGTGCTTTTCTCGTCGAGAAAAGGCGTTTAACGCGATAAAAAGGTTTAGTGCGTTATGAATATGGGTTACCTTACAAAAAGTACAAATGTGAACTAAATAAGGCCGGGAGTCGTTTTTATTGTTTAAAACACGATTTGTCGACGAGAATATGCTTTTTCAAAAAAGCCATGTTCCCATGGCGAGAGACTCGTTTTCTGTGAGAAAATGCATTAAAAGGAGGGATTTCATCAGAAACACTATAAATACATATTGTACTTGTCATAAAAAGGCACAGAACCTTGAAATAGAAGGTTTCTCACCAAAAAACACATTGGTGAAACCCCTATCTTAAGGCTCTGAGTGTTTGCGCACATGTACAACATGCATGTTTAAACTATAACGTTTTTAGTGAAATCATGTTTCTCTCGAGGAGAAAACGCGTTTAAAGCCATAAAAAGATTTCACTGTGTTTTGACATTGGACCAAGCTACCAACAACCTAAAAAATGATCAGAACTGGAGAAATTACACATTGACATTGGGTGAAATCATGTAACTCTTAAGGACGTGTTGTAGACTTGTTGAATACATTCATTTTTCTTGTTTTGTTTGTTTTTGATGAAATTGTGCTTTTCTCGTCGAGAAAAGGCGTTTATAACGCGATAAAAAGGTTTAGTGCGTTATGAATACGGGTTAGCTTACCAAAAGTACAAATGTGAACTAAATAAGGCCGGGAGTCGTTTTTATTGTTTAAAACACGATTTCTCGACGAGAATATGCTTTTTCAAAAAAGCCATGTTCCCATGGCGAGAGACTCGTTTTCTGTGAGAAAATGCATTAAAAGGAGGGATTTCATCAGAAACACTATAAATACATATTGTACTTGTCATAAAAAGGCACAGAACCTTGAAATAGAAGGTTTCTCACCAAAAAACACATTGGTGAAACCCCTATCTTAAGGCTCTGAGTGTTTGCGCACATGTACAACAGGCATGTTTAAACTATAACGTTTTTAGTGAAATCATGTTTCTCTCGAGGAGAAAACGCGTTTAAAGCCATAAAAAGATTTCACTGTGTTTTGACATTGGACCAAGCTACCAACAACCTAAAAAATGATCAGAACTGGAGAAATTACACATTGACATTGAGTGAAATCATGTAACTCTTAAGGACGTGTTGTAGACTTGTTGAATACATTCATTTTTCTTGTTTTGTTTGTTTTTGATGAAATTGTGCTTTTCTCGTCGAGAAAAGGCGTTTATAACGCGATAAAAAGGTTTAGTGCGTTATGAATACGGGTTAGCTTACCAAAAGTACAAATGTGAACTAAATAAGGCCGGGAGTCGTTTTTATTGTTTAAAACACGATTTGTCGACGAGAATATGCTTTTTCAAAAAAGCCATGTTCCCATGGCGAGAGACTCGTTTTCTGTGAGAAAATGCATTAAAAGGAGGGATTTCATCAGAAACACTATAAATACATATTGTACTTGTCATAAAAAGGCACAGAACCTTGAAATAGAAGGTTTCTAACCAAAAAACACATTGGTGAAACCCCTATCTTAAGGCTCTGAGTGTTTGCGCACATGTACAACAGGCATGTTTAAACTTTAACGTTTTTAGTGAAATCATGTATCTCTCGAGGAGAAAACGCGTGTTTAAAGCCATAAAAAGATTTCACTGTGTTTTGACATTGGACCAAGCTACCAACAACCTAAAAAATGATCAGAACTGGAGAAATTACACATTGACATTGGGTGAAATCATGTAACTCTTAAGGACGTGTTGTAGACTTGTTGAATACATTCATTTTTCTTGTTTTGTTTGTTTTTGATGAAATTGTGCTTTTCTCGTCGAGAAAAGGCGTTTATAACGCGATAAAAAGGTTTAGTGCGTTATGAATACGGGCTAGCTTACCAAAAGTGTTAGCTTACCAAAAGTACAAATTTGAACTAAATAAGGCCGGGAGTCGTTTTTATTGTTTAAAACACGATTTCTCGACGAGAATATGCTTTTCAAAAAAGCCATGTTCCCATGGCGAGGGACTCGTTTTCTGTGAGAAAATGCATTAAAAGGAGGGATTTCATCAGAAACACTATAAATACATATTGTACTTGTCTGAAAACACACAGAACCTTGAAATAGAAGGTTTCTCACCAAAAAACACATTGGTGAAACCCCTATCTTAAGGCTCTGAGTGTTTGCACACATGTACAACAGGCATGTTTAAACTATAACGTTTTTAGTGAAATCATGTTTCTCTCGAGGAGAAAACGCGTTTAAAGCCATAAAAAGATCTCACTGTGTTTTGGCATTGACCAAGCTACCAACCACATAAAAAATGATCAGAACTGGAGAAATTACACATTGACATTGGGTGAAATCATGTAACTCTTAAGGACGTGTTGCAGACTTGTTGAATAGATTAATTTTTCTTGTTTTGTTTGTTTTTGATGAAATTGTGCTTTTCTCGTCGAGAAAAGGCGTTTAACGCGATAAAAAGGTTTAGTGCGTTATGAATACGGGCTAGCTTACCAAAAGTACAAATGTGAACTAAATAAGGCCGGGAGTCGTTTTTATTGCTTAAAACACGATTTCTCGACCAGAATATGCTTTTTCAAAAAAGCCATGTTCCCATGGCGAGAGACTCGTTTTCTGTGAGAAAATGCATTAAAAGGAGGGATTTCATCAGAAACACTATAAATACATATTGTACTTGTCATAAAAAGGCACAGAACCTTGAAATAGAAGGTTTCTCACCAAAAAACACATTGGTGAAACCCCTATCTTAAGGCTCTGAGTGTTTGCGCACATGTACAACAGGCATGTTTAAACTATAACGTTTTTAGTGAAATCATGTTTCTCTCGAGGAGAAAACGCGTTTAAAGCCATAAAAAGATTTCACTGTGTTTTGACATTGGACCAAGCTACCAACAACCTAAAAAATGATCAGAACTGGAGAAATTACACATTGACATTGGGTGAAATCATGTAACTCTTAAGGACGTGTTGTAGACTTGTTGAATACATTCATTTTTCTTGTTTTGTTTGTTTTTGATGAAATTGTGCTTTTCTCGTCGAGAAAAGGCGTTTATAACGCGATAAAAAGGTTTAGTGCGTTATGAATACGGGCTAGCTTACCAAAAGTGTTAGCTTACCAAAAGTACAAATTTGAACTAAATAAGGCCGGGAGTCGTTTTTATTGTTTAAAACACGATTTCTCGACGAGAATATGCTTTTTCAAAAAAGCCATGTTCCCATGGCGAGGGACTCGTTTTCTGTGAGAAAATGCATTAAAAGGAGGGATTTCATCAGAAACACTATAAATACATATTGTACTTGTCATAAAAAGGCACAGAACCTTGAAATAGAAGGTTTCTCACCAAAAAACACATTGGTGAAACCCCTATCTTAAGGCTCTGAGTGTTTGCGCACATGTACAACAGGCATGTTTAAACTATAACGTTTTTAGTGAAATCATGTTTCTCTCGAGGAGAAAACGCGTTTAAAGCCATAAAAAGATTTCTCTGTGTTTTGACATTGGACCAAGCTACCAACAACCTAAAAAATGATCAGAACTGGAGAAATTACACATTGACATTGGGTGAAATCATGGAACTCTTAAGGACGTGTTGTAGACTTGTTGAATACATTCATTTTTCTTGTTTTGTTTGTTTTTGATGAAATTGTGCTTTTCTCGTCGAGAAAAGAAGTTTAACGCGATAAAAAGGTTTAGTGCGTTATGAATACGGGTTAGCTTACCAAAAGTACAAATGTGAACTAAATAAGGCCGGGAGTCGTTTTTATTCTTTAAAACACGATTTCTCGACGAGAATATGCTTTTTCAAAAAAGCCATGTTCCCATGGCGAGAGACTCGTTTTCTGTGAGAAAATGCATTAAAAGGAGGGATTTCATCAGAAACACTATAAATACATATTGTACTTGTCTGAAAACACACAGAACCTTGAAATAGAAGGTTTCTCACCAAAAAACACATTGGTGAAACCCCTATCTTAAGGCTCTGAGTGTTTGCACACATGTACAACAGGCATGTTTAAACTATAACGTTTTTAGTGAAATCATGTTTCTCTCGAGGAGAAAACGCGTTTAAAGCCATAAAAAGATCTCACTGTGTTTTGGCATTGACCAAGCTACCAACCACATAAAAAAGGATCAGAACTGGAGAAATTACACATTGACATTGGGTGAAATCATGTAACTCTTAAGGACGTGTTGCAGACTTGTTGAATAGATTAATTTTTCTTGTTTTGTTTGTTTTTGATGAAATTGTGCTTTTCTCGTCGAGAAAAGGCGTTTAACTTGATAAAAAGGTTTAGTGCGTTATGAATACGGGCTAGCTTAACAAAAGTACAAATGTGAACTAAATAAGGCCGGGAGTCGTTTTTATTGCTTAAAACACGATTTCTCGACCAGAATATGCTTTTTCAAAAAAGCCATGTTCCCATGGCGAGAGACTCGTTTTCTGTGAGAAAATGCATTAAAAGGAGGGATTTCATCAGAAACACTATAAATACATATTGTACTTGTCATAAAAAGGCACAGAACCTTGAAATAGAAGGTTTCTCACCAAAAAACACATTGGTGAAACCCCTATCTTAAGGATCTGAGTGTTTGCACACATGTACAACAGGCATGTTTAAACTATAACGTTTTTAGTGAAATCATGTTTCTCTCGAGGAGAAAACGCGTTTAAAGCCATAAAAAGATTTCACTGTGTTTTGACATTGGACCAAGCTACCAACAACCTAAAAAATGATCAGAACTGGAGAAATTACACATTGACATTGGGTGAAATCATGTAACTCTTAAGGACGTGTTGTAGACTTGTTGAATACATTCATTTTTCTTGTTTTGTTTGTTTTTGATGAAATTGTGCTTTTCTCGTCGAGAAAAGGCGTTTATAACGCGATAAAAAGGTTTAGTGCGTTATGAATACGGGTTAGCTTACCAAAAGTACAAATGTGAACTAAATAAGGCCGGGAGTCGTTTTTATTGTTTAAAACACGATTTCTCGACGAGAATATGCTTTTTCAAAAAAGCCATGTTCCCATGGCGAGAGACTCGTTTTCTGTGAGAAAATGCATTAAAAGGAGGGATTTCATCAGAAACACTATAAATACATATTGTACTTGTCATAAAAAGGCACAGAACCTTGAAATAGAAGGTTTCTCACCAAAAAACACATTGGTGAAACCCCTATCTTAAGGCTCTGAGTGTTTGCGCACATGTACAACAGGCATGTTTAAACTTTAACGTTTTTAGTGAAATCATGTTTCTCTCGAGGAGAAAACGCGTGTTTAAAGCCATAAAAAGATTTCACTGTGTTTTGACATTGGACCAAGCTACCAACAACCTAAAAAATGATCAGAACTGGAGAAATTACACATTGACATTGGGTGAAATCATGTAACTCTTAAGGACGTGTTGTAGACTTGTTGAATACATTCATTTTTCTTGTTTTGTTTGTTTTTGATGAAATTGTGCTTTTCTCGTCGAGAAAAGGCGTTTATAACGCGATAAAAAGGTTTAGTGCGTTATGAATACGGGCTAGCTTACCAAAAGTACAAATGTGAACTAAATAAGGCCGGGAGTCGTTTTTATTGCTTAAAACACGATTTCTCGACCAGAATATGCTTTTTCAAAAAAGCCATGTTCCCATGGCGAGAGAGTCGTTTTCTGTGAGAAAATGCATTAAAAGGAGGGATTTCATCAGAAACACTATAAATACATATTGTACTTGTCTGAAAACGCACAGAACCTTGAAATAGAAGGTTTCTCACCAAAAAACACATTGGTGAAACCCCTATCTTAAGGCTCTGAGTGTTTGCACACATGTACAAACAGGCATGTTTAAACTATAACGTTTTTAGTGAAATCATGTTTCTCTCGAGGAGAAAACGCGTTTAAAGCCATAAAAAGATCTCACTGTGTTTTGGCATTGACCAAGCTACCAACCACCTAAAAAATGATCAGAACTGGAGAAATTACACATTGACATTGGGTGAAATCATGTAACTCTTAAGGACGTGTTGCAGACATGTTGAATAGATTCATTTTTCTTGTTTTGTTTGTTTTTGATGAAATTGTGCTTTTCTCGTCGAGAAAAGGCGTTTAACGCGATAAAAAGGTTTAGTGCGTTATGAATACGGGCTAGCTTACCAAAAGTGTTAGCTTACCAAAAGTACAAATTTGAACTAAATAAGGCCGGGAGTCGTTTTTATTGTTTAAAACACGTTTTCTCGACGAGAATATGCTTTTTCAAAAAAGCCATGTTCCCATGGCGAGGGACTCGTTTTCTGTGAGAAAATGCATTAAAAGGAGGGATTTCATCAGAAACACTATAAATACATATTGTACTTGTCATAAAAAGGCACAGAACCTTGAAATAGAAGGTTTCTCACCAAAAAACACATTGGTGAAACCCCTATCTTAAGGCTCTGAGTGTTTGCGCACATGTACAACAGGCATGTTTAAACTATAACGTTTTTAGTGAAATCATGTTTCTCTCGAGGAGAAAACGCGTTTAAAGCCATAAAAAGATTTCTCTGTGTTTTGACATTGGACCAAGCTACCAACAACCTAAAAAATGATCAGAACTGGAGAAATTACACATTGACATTGGGTGAAATCATGTAACTCTTAAGGACGTGTTGTAGACTTGTTGAATACATTCATTTTTCTTGTTTTGTTTGTTTTTGATGAAATTGTGCTTTTCTCGTCGAGAAAAGAAGTTTAACGCGATAAAAAGGTTTAGTGCGTTATGAATACGGGTTAGCTTACCAAAAGTACAAATGTGAACTAAATAAGGCCGGGAGTCGTTTTTATTGTTTAAAACACGATTTCTCGACGAGAATATGCTTTTTCAAAAAAGCCATGTTCCCATGGCGAGAGACTCGCTTTCTGTGAGAAAATGCATTAAAAGGAGGGATTTCATCAGAAACACTATAAATACATATTGTACTTGTCTGAAAACACACAGAACCTTGAAATAGAAGGTTTCTCACCAAAAAACACATTGGTGAAACCCCTATCTTAAGGCTCTGAGTGTTTGCACACATGTACAACAGGCATGTTTAAACTATAACGTTTTTAGTGAAATCATGTTTCTCTCGAGGAGAAAACGCGTTTAAAGCCATAAAAAGATCTCACTGTGTTTTGGCATTGACCAAGCTACCAACCACATAAAAAATGATCAGAACTGGAGAAATTACACATTGACATTGGGTGAAATCATGTAACTCTTAAGGACGTGTTGCAGACTTGTTGAATAGATTAATTTTTCTTGTTTTGTTTGTTTTTGATGAAATTGTGCTTTTCTCGTCGAGAAAAGGCGTTTAACGCGATAAAAAGGTTTAGTGCGTTATGAATACGGGCTAGCTTACCAAAAGTACAAATGTGAACTAAATAAGGCCGGGAGTCGTTTTTATTGCTTAAAACACGATTTCTCGACCAGAATATGCTTTTTCAAAAAAGCCATGTTCCCATGGCGAGAGACTCGTTTTCTGTGAGAAAATGCATTAAAAGGAGGGATTTCATCAGAAACACTATAAATACATATTGTACTTGTCATAAAAAGGCACAGAACCTTGAAATAGAAGGTTTCTCACCAAAAAACACATTGGTGAAACCCCTATCTTAAGGCTCTGAGTGTTTGCGCACATGTACAACAGGCATGTTTAAACTATAACGTTTTTAGTGAAATCATGTTTCTCTCGAGGAGAAAACGCGTTTAAAGCCATAAAAAGATTTCACTGTGTTTTGACATTGGACCAAGCTACCAACAACCTAAAAAATGATCAGAACTGGAGAAATTACACATTGACATTGGGTGAAATCATGTAACTCTTAAGGACGTGTTGTAGACTTGTTGAATACATTCATTTTTCTTGTTTTGTTTGTTTTTGATGAAATTGTGCTTTTCTCGTCGAGAAAAGGCGTTTATAACGCGATAAAAAGGTTTAGTGCGTTATGAATACGGGTTAGCTTACCAAAAGTACAAATGTGAACTAAATAAGGCCGGGAGTCGTTTTTATTGTTTAAAACACGATTTCTCGACGAGAATATGCTTTTTCAAAAAAGCCATGTTCCCATGGCGAGAGACTCGTTTTCTGTGAGAAAATGCATTAAAAGGAGGGATTTCATCAGAAACACTATAAATACATATTGTACTTGTCATAAAAAGGCACAGAACCTTGAAATAGAAGGTTTCTCACCAAAAAACACATTGGTGAAACCCCTATCTTAAGGCTCTGAGTGTTTGCGCACATGTACAACAGGCATGTTTAGACTTTAACGTTTTTAGTGAAATCATGTTTCTCTCGAGGAGAAAACGCGTGTTTAAAGCCATAAAAAGATTTCACTGTGTTTTGACATTGGACCAAGCTACCAACAACCTAAAAAATGATCAGAACTGGAGAAATTACACATTGACATTGGGTGAAATCATGTAACTCTTAAGGACGTGTTGTAGACTTGTTGAATACATTCATTTTTCTTGTTTTGTTTGTTTTTGATGAAATTGTGCTTTTCTCGTCGAGAAAAGGCGTTTATAACGCGATAAAAAGGTTTAGTGCGTTATGAATACGGGCTAGCTTACCAAAAGTGTTAGCTTACCAAAAGTACAAATTTGAACTAAATAAGGCCGGGAGTCGTTTTTATTGTTTAAAACACGATTTCTCGACGAGAATATGCTTTTTCAAAAAAGCCATGTTCCCATGGCGAGGGACTCGTTTTCTGTGAGAAAATGCATTAAAAGGAGGGATTTCATCAGAAACACTATAAATACATATTGTACTTGTCATAAAAAGGCACAGAACCTTGAAATAGAAGGTTTCTCACCAAAAAACACATTGGTGAAACCCCTATCTTAAGGCTCTGAGTGTTTGCGCACATGTACAACAGGCATGTTTAAACTATAACGTTTTTAGTGAAATCATGTTTCTCTCGAGGAGAAAACGCGTTTAAAGCCATAAAAAGATTTCTCTGTGTTTTGACATTGGACCAAGCTACCAACAACCTAAAAAATGATCAGAACTGGAGAAATTACACATTGACATTGGGTGAAATCATGTAACTCTTAAGGACGTGTTGTAGACTTGTTGAATACATTCATTTTTCTTGTTTTGTTTGTTTTTGATGAAATTGTGCTTTTCTCGTCGAGAAAAGAAGTTTAACGCGATAAAAAGGTTTAGTGCGTTATGAATACGGGTTAGCTTACCAAAAGTACAAATGTGAACTAAATAAGGCCGGGAGTCGTTTTTATTGTTTAAAACACGATTTCTCGACGAGAATATGCTTTTTCAAAAAAGCCATGTTCCCATGGCGAGAGACTCGTTTTCTGTGAGAAAATGCATTAAAAGGAGGGATTTCATCAGAAACACTATAAATACATATTGTACTTGTCTGAAAACACACAGAACCTTGAAATAGAAGGTTTCTCACCAAAAAACACATTGGTGAAACCCCTATCTTAAGGCTCTGAGTGTTTGCACACATGTACAACAGGCATGTTTAAACTATAACGTTTTTAGTGAAATCATGTTTCTCTCGAGGAGAAAACGCGTTTAAAGCCATAAAAAGATCTCACTGTGTTTTGGCATTGACCAAGCTACCAACCACATAAAAAATGATCAGAACTGGAGAAATTACACATTGACATTGGGTGAAATCATGTAACTCTTAAGGACGTGTTGCAGACTTGTTGAATAGATTAATTTTTCTTGTTTTGTTTGTTTTTGATGAAATTGTGCTTTTCTCGTCGAGAAAAGGCGTTTAACGCGATAAAAAGGTTTAGTGCGTTATGAATACGGGCTAGCTTACCAAAAGTACAAATGTGAACTAAATAAGGCCGGGAGTCGTTTTTATTGCTTAAAACACGATTTCTCGACCAGAATATGCTTTTTCAAAAAAGCCATGTTCCCATGGCGAGAGACTCGTTTTCTGTGAGAAAATGCATTAAAAGGAGGGATTTCATCAGAAACACTATAAATACATATTGTACTTGTCATAAAAAGGCACAGAACCTTGAAATAGAAGGTTTCTCACCAAAAAACACATTGGTGAAACCCCTATCTTAAGGATCTGAGTGTTTGCACACATGTACAAACAGGCATGTTTAAACTATAACGTTTTTAGTGAAATCATGTTTCTCTCGAGGAGAAAACGCGTGTTTAAAGCCATAAAAAGATTTCACTGTGTTTTGACATTGGACCAAGCTACCAACAACCTAAAAAATGATCAGAACTGGAGAAATTACACATTGACATTGGGTGAAATCATGTAACTCTTAAGGACGTGTTGTAGACTTGTTGAATACATTCATTTTTCTTGTTTTGTTTGTTTTTGATGAAATTGTGCTTTTCTCGTCGAGAAAAGGCGTTTATAACGCGATAAAAAGGTTTAGTGCGTTATGAATACGGGTTAGCTTACCAAAAGTACAAATGTGAACTAAATAAGGCCGGGAGTCGTTTTTATTGTTTAAAACACGATTTCTCGACGAGAATATGCTTTTTCAAAAAAGCCATGTTCCCATGGCGAGAGACTCGTTTTCTGTGAGAAAATGCATTAAAAGGAGGGATTTCATCAGAAACACTATAAATACATATTGTACTTGTCATAAAAAGGCACAGAACCTTGAAATAGAAGGTTTCTCACCAAAAAACACATTGGTGAAACCCCTATCTTAAGGCTCTGAGTGTTTGCGCACATGTACAACAGGCATGTTTAAACTTTAACGTTTTTAGTGAAATCATGTTTCTCTCGAGGAGAAAACGCGTGTTTAAAGCCATAAAAAGATTTCACTGTGTTTTGACATTGGACCAAGCTACCAACAACCTAAAAAATGATCAGAACTGGAGAAATTACACATTGACATTGGGTGAAATCATGTAACTCTTAAGGACGTGTTGTAGACTTGTTGAATACATTCATTTTTCTTGTTTTGTTTGTTTTTGATGAAATTGTGATTTTCTCGTCGAGAAAAGGCGTTTATAACGCGATAAAAAGGTTTAGTGCGTTATGAATACGGGCTAGCTTACCAAAAGTGTTAGCTTACCAAAAGTACAAATGTGAACTAAATAAGGCCGGGAGTCGTTTTTATTGTTTAAAACACGATTTCTCGACGAGAATATGATTTTTCAAAAAAGCCATGTTCCCATGGCGAGAGACTCGTTTTCTGTGAGAAAATGCATTAAAAGGAGGGATTTCATCAGAAACACTATAAATACATATTGTACTTGTCATAAAAAGGCACAGAACCTTGAAATAGAAGGTTTCTCACCAAAAAACACATTGGTGAAACCCCTATCTTAAGGCTCTGAGTGTTTGCGCACATGTACAACAGGCATGTTTAAACTATAACGTTTTTAGTGAAATCATGTTTCTCTCGAGGAGAAAACGCGTGTTTAAAGCCATAAAAAGATTTCACTGTGTTTTGACATTGGACCAAGCTACCAACAACCTAAAAAATGATCAGAACTGGAGAAATTACACATTGACATTGGGTGAAATCATGTAACTCTTAAGGACGTGTTGTAGACTTGTTGAATACATTCATTTTTCTTGTTTTGTTTGTTTTTGATGAAATTGTGCTTTTCTCGTCGAGAAAAGAAGTTTAACGCGATAAAAAGGTTTAGTGCGTTATGAATACGGGTTAGCTTACCAAAAGTACAAATGTGAACTAAATAAGGCCGGGAGTCGTTTTTATTGTTTAAAACACGATTTCTCGACGAGAATATGCTTTTTCAAAAAAGCCATGTTCCCATGGCGAGAGACTCGTTTTCTGTGAGAAAATGCATTAAAAGGAGGGATTTCATCAGAAACACTATAAATACATATTGTACTTGTCATAAAAACACACAGAACCTTGAAATAGAAGGTTTCTCACCAAAAAACACATTGGTGAAACCCCTATCTTAAGGCTCTGAGTGTTTGCACACATGTACAACAGGCATGTTTAAACTATAACGTTTTTAGTGAAATCATGTTTCTCTCGAGGAGAAAACGCGTTTAAAGCCATAAAAAGATCTCACTGTGTTTTGGCATTGACCAAGCTACCAACCACATAAAAAATGATCAGAACTGGAGAAATTACACATTGACATTGGGTGAAATCATGTAACTCTTAAGGACGTGTTGCAGACTTGTTGAATAGATTAATTTTTCTTGTTTTGTTTGTTTTTGATGAAATTGTGCTTTTCTCGTCGAGAAAAGGCGTTTAACGCGATAAAAAGGTTTAGTGCGTTATGAATACGGGCTAGCTTACCAAAAGTACAAATGTGAACTAAATAAGGCCGGGAGTCGTTTTTATTGCTTAAAACACGATTTCTCGACCAGAATATGCTTTTTCAAAAAAGCCATGTTCCCATGGCGAGAGACTCGTTTTCTGTGAGAAAATGCATTAAAAGGAGGGATTTCATCAGAAACACTATAAATACATATTGTACTTGTCTGAAAACGCACAGAACCTTGAAATAGAAGGTTTCTCACCAAAAAACACATTGGTGAAACCCCTATCTTAAGGCTCTGAGTGTTTGCACACATGTACAACAGGCATGTTTAAACTATAACGTTTTTAGTGAAATCATGTTTCTCTCGAGGAGAAAACGCGTGTTTAAAGCCATAAAAAGATTTCACTGTGTTTTGACATTGGACCAAGCTACCAACAACCTAAAAAATGATCAGAACTGGAGAAATTACACATTGACATTGGGTGAAATCATGTAACTCTTAAGGACGTGTTGTAGACTTGTTGAATACATTCATTTTTCTTGTTTTGTTTGTTTTTGATGAAATTGTGCTTTTCTCGTCGAGAAAAGAAGTTTAACGCGATAAAAAGGTTTAGTGCGTTATGAATACGGGTTAGCTTACCAAAAGTACAAATATGAACTAAATAAGGCCGGGAGTCGTTTTTATTGTTTAAAACACGATTTCTCGACGAGAATATGCTTTTTCAAAAAAGCCATGTTCCCATGGCGAGAGACTCGTTTTCTGTGAGAAAATGCATTAAAAGGAGGGATTTCATCAGAAACACTATAAATACATATTGTACTTGTCATAAAAACACACAGAACCTTGAAATAGAAGGTTTCTCACCAAAAAACACATTGGTGAAACCCCTATCTTAAGGCTCTGAGTGTTTGCACACATGTACAACAGGCATGTTTAAACTATAACGTTTTTAGTGAAATCATGTTTCTCTCGAGGAGAAAACGCGTTTAAAGCCATAAAAAGATCTCACTGTGTTTTGGCATTGACCAAGCTACCAACCACATAAAAAATGATCAGAACTGGAGAAATTACACATTGACATTGGGTGAAATCATGTAACTCTTAAGGACGTGTTGCAGACTTGTTGAATAGATTAATTTTTCTTGTTTTGTTTGTTTTTGATGAAATTGTGCTTTTCTCGTCGAGAAAAGGCGTTTAACGCGATAAAAAGGTTTAGTGCGTTATGAATACGGGCTAGCTTACCAAAAGTACAAATGTGAACTAAATAAGGCCGGGAGTCGTTTTTATTGCTTAAAACACGATTTCTCGACCAGAATATGCTTTTTCAAAAAAGCCATGTTCCCATGGCGAGAGACTCGTTTTCTGTGAGAAAATGCATTAAAAGGAGGGATTTCATCAGAAACACTATAAATACATATTGTACTTGTCTGAAAACGCACAGAACCTTGAAATAGAAGGTTTCTCACCAAAAAACACATTGGTGAAACCCCTATCTTAAGGCTCTGAGTGTTTGCACACATGTACAAACAGGCATGTTTAAACTATAACGTTTTTAGTGAAATCATGTTTCTCTCGAGGAGAAAACGCGTTTAAAGCCATAAAAAGATCTCACTGTGTTTTGGCATTGACCAAGCTACCAACAACCTAAAAAATGATCAGAACTGGAGAAATTACATATTGACATTGGGTGAAATCATGTAACTCTTAAGGACGTGTTGCAGACTTGTTGAATAGATTCATTTTTCTTGTTTTGTTTGTTTTTGATGAAATTGCTTTTCTCGTCGAGAAAAGGCGTTTAACGCGATAAAAAGGTTTAGTGCGTTATGAATACGGGCTAGCTTACCAAAAGTACAAATGTGAACTAAATAAGGCCGGGAGTCGTTTTTATTGTTTAAAACACGATTTCTCGACGAGAATATGCTTTTTCAAAAAAGCCATGTTCCCATGGCGAGAGACTCGTTTTCTGTGAGAAAATGCATTAAAAGGAGGGATTTCATCAGAAACACTATAAATACATATTGTACTTGTCATAAAAAGGCACAGAACCTTGAAATAGAAGGTTTCTCACCAAAAAACACATTGGTGAAACCCCTATCTTAAGGCTCTGAGTGTTTGCGCACATGTACAACAGGCATGTTTAAACTATAACGTTTTTAGTGAAATCATGTTTCTCTCGACGAGAAAATGCGTTTAAAGCCATAAAAAGATTTCTCTGTGTTTTGACATTGGACCAAGCTACCAACAACCTAAAAAATGATCAGAACTGGAGAAATTACACATTGACATTGGGTGAAATCATGTAACTCTTAAGGACGTGTTGTAGACTTGTTGAATACATTCATTTTTCTTGTTTTGTTTGTTTTTGATGAAATTGTGCTTTTCTCGTCGAGAAAAGAAGTTTAACGCGATAAAAAGGTTTAGTGCGTTATGAATACGGGTTAGCTTACCAAAAGTACAAATGTGAACTAAATAAGGCCGGGAGTCGTTTTTATTGTTTAAAACACGATTTCTCGACGAGAATATGCTTTTTCAAAAAAGCCATGTTCCCATGGCGAGAGACTCGTTTTCTGTGAGAAAATGCATTAAAAGGAGGGATTTCATCAGAAACACTATAAATACATATTGTACTTGTCTGAAAACACACAGAACCTTGAAATAGAAGGTTTCTCACCAAAAAACACATTGGTGAAACCCCTATCTTAAGGCTCTGAGTGTTTGCACACATGTACAACAGGCATGTTTAAACTATAACGTTTTTAGTGAAATCATGTTTCTCTCGAGGAGAAAACGCGTTTAAAGCCATAAAAAGATCTCACTGTGTTTTGGCATTGACCAAGCTACCAACCACATAAAAAATGATCAGAACTGGAGAAATTACACATTGACATTGGGTGAAATCATGTAACTCTTAAGGACGTGTTGCAGACTTGTTGAATAGATTAATTTTTCTTGTTTTGTTTGTTTTTGATGAAATTGTGCTTTTCTCGTCGAGAAAAGGCGTTTAACGCGATAAAAAGGTTTAGTGCGTTATGAATACGGGCTAGCTTACCAAAAGTACAAATGTGAACTAAATAAGGCCGGGAGTCGTTTTTATTGCTTAAAACACGATTTCTCGACGAGAATATGCTTTTTCAAAAAAGCCATGTTCCCATGGCGAGAGACTCGTTTTCTGTGAGAAAATGCATTAAAAGGAGGGATTTCATCAGAAACACTATAAATACATATTGTACTTGTCTGAAAACGCACAGAACCTTGAAATAGAAGGTTTCTCACCAAAAAACACATTGGTGAAACCCCTATCTTAAGGCTCTGAGTGTTTGCACACATGTACAAACAGGCATGTTTAAACTATAACGTTTTTAGTGAAATCATGTTTCTCTCGAGGAGAAAACGCGTTTAAAGCCATAAAAAGATCTCACTGTGTTTTGGCATTGACCAAGCTACCAACAACCGAAAAAATGATCAGAACTGGAGAAATTACATATTGACATTGGGTGAAATCATGTAACTCTTAAGGACGTGTTGCAGACTTGTTGAATAGATTCATTTTTCTTGTTTTGTTTGTTTTTGATGAAATTGCTTTTCTCGTCGAGAAAAGGCGTTTAACGCGATAAAAAGGTTTAGTGCGTTATGAATACGGGTTAGCTTACCAAAAGTACAAATGTGAACTAAATAAGGCCGGGAGTCGTTTTTATTGTTTAAAACACGATTTCTCGACGAGAATATGCTTTTTCAAAAAAGCCATGTTCCCATGGCGAGAGACTCGTTTTCTGTGAGAAAATGCATTAAAAGGAGGGATTTCATCAGAAACACTATAAATACATATTGTACTTGTCATAAAAAGGCACAGAACCTTGAAATAGAAGGTTTCTCACCAAAAAACACATTGGTGAAACCCCTATCTTAAGGCTCTGAGTGTTTGCGCACATGTACAACAGGCATGTTTAAACTATAACGTTTTTAGTGAAATCATGTTTCTCTCGAGGAGAAAACGCGTTTAAAGCCATAAAAAGATTTCACTGTGTTTTGACATTGGACCAAGCTACCAACAACCTAAAAAATGATCAGAACTGGAGAAATTACACATTGACATTGGGTGAAATCATGTAACTCTTAAGGACGTGTTTTAGACTTGTTGAATACATTCATTTTTCTTGTTTTGTTTGTTTTTGATGAAATTGTGCTTTTCTCGTCGAGAAAAGGCGTTTAACGCGATAAAAAGGTTTAGTGCATTATGAATATGGGTTAGCTTACCAAAAGTACAAATGTGAACTAAATAAGGCCGGGAGTCGTTTTTATTGTTTAAAACACGATTTCTCGACGAGAATATGCTTTTTCAAAAAAGCCATGTTCCCATGGCGAGAGACTCGTTTTCTGTGAGAAAATGCATTAAAAGGAGGGATTTCATCAGAAACACTATAAATACATATTGTACTTGTCATAAAAAGGCACAGAACCTTGAAATAGAAGGTTTCTCACCAAAAAACACATTGGTGAAACCCCTATCTTAAGGCTCTGAGTGTTTGCGCACATGTACAACAGGCATGTTTAAACTATAACGTTTTTAGTGAAATCATGTTTCTCTCGAGGAGAAAACGCGTTTAAAGCCATAAAAAGATTTCACTGTGTTTTGACATTGGACCAAGCTACCAACAACCTAAAAAATGATCAGAACTGGAGAAATTACACATTGACATTGGGTGAAATCATGTAACTCTTAAGGACGTGTTGTAGACTTGTTGAATACATTCATTTTTCTTGTTTTGTTTGTTTTTGATGAAATTGTGCTTTTCTCGTCGAGAAAAGAAGTTTAACGCGATAAAAAGGTTTAGTGCGTTATGAATACGGGTTAGCTTACCAAAAGTACAAATGTGAACTAAATAAGGCCGGGAGTCGTTTTTATTGTTTAAAACACGATTTCTCGACGAGAATATGCTTTTTCAAAAAAGCCATGTTCCCATGGCGAGAGACTCGTTTTCTGTGAGAAAATGCATTAAAAGGAGGGATTTCATCAGAAACACTATAAATACATATTGTACTTGTCTGAAAACACACAGAACCTTGAAATAGAAGGTTTCTCACCAAAAAACACATTGGTGAAACCCCTATCTTAAGGCTCTGAGTGTTTGCACACATGTACAACAGGCATGTTTAAACTATAACGTTTTTAGTGAAATCATGTTTCTCTCGAGGAGAAAACGCGTTTATAGCCATAAAAAGATCTCACTGTGTTTTGGCATTGACCAAGCTACCAACCACCTAAAAAATGATCAGAACTGGAGAAATTACACATTGACATTGGGTGAAATCATGTAACTCTTAAGGACGTGTTGCAGACTTGTTGAATAGATTCATTTTTCTTGTTTTGTTTGTTTTTGATGAAATTGTGCTTTTCTCGTCGAGAAAAGGCGTTTAACGCGATAAAAAGGTTTAGTGCGTTATGAATACGGGCTAGCTTACCAAAAGTACAAATGTGAACTAAATAAGGCCGGGAGTCGTTTTTATTGCTTAAAACACGATTTCTCGACGAGAATATGCTTTTTCAAAAAAGCCATGTTCCCATGGCGAGAGACTCGTTTTCTGTGAGAAAATGCATTAAAAGGAGGGATTTCATCAGAAACACTATAAATACATATTGTACTTGTCTGAAAACGCACAGAACCTTGAAATAGAAGGTTTCTCACCAAAAAACACATTGGTGAAACCCCTATCTTAAGGCTCTGAGTGTTTGCACACATGTACAAACCGGCATGTTTAAACTATAACGTTTTTAGTGAAATCATGTTTCTCTCGAGGAGAAAACGCGTTTAAAGCCATAAAAAGATCTCACTGTGTTTTGGCATTGACCAAGCTACCAACAACCTAAAAAATGATCAGAACTGGAGAAATTACATATTGACATTGGGTGAAATCATGTAACTCTTAAGGACGTGTTGCAGACTTGTTGAATACATTCATTTTTCTTGTTTTGTTTGTTTTTGATGAAATTGTGCTTTTCTCGTCGAGAAAAGGCGTTTAACGCGATAAAAAGGTTTAGTGCATTATGAATATGGGTTAGCTTACCAAAAGTACAAATGTGAACTAAATAAGGCCGGGAGTCGTTTTTATTGTTTAAAACACGATTTCTCGACGAGAATATGCTTTTTCAAAAAAGCCATGTTCCCATG
The DNA here is from genome assembly GCF_029633865.1 of Lampris incognitus. Lineage (NCBI taxonomy): Eukaryota > Metazoa > Chordata > Actinopteri > Lampriformes > Lampridae > Lampris > Lampris incognitus. The sequence goes on along the minus strand of NW_026611588.1, from coordinate 316,893 downwards.
GCGAGAGACTCGTTTTCTGTGAGAAAATGCATTAAAAGGAGGGATTTCATCAGAAACACTATAAATACATATTGTACTTGTCATAAAAAGGCACAGAACCTTGAAATAGAAGGTTTCTCACCAAAAAACACATTGGTGAAACCCCTATCTTAAGGCTCTGAGTGTTTGCGCACATGTACAACAGGCATGTTTAAACTATAACGTTTTTAGTGAAATCATGTTTCTCTCGAGGAGAAAACGCGTTTAAAGCCATAAAAAGATTTCACTGTGTTTTGACATTGGACCAAGCTACCAACAACCTAAAAAATGATCAGAACTGGAGAAATTACACATTGACATTGGGTGAAATCATGTAACTCTTAAGGACGTGTTGTAGACTTGTTGAATACATTCATTTTTCTTGTTTTGTTTGTTTTTGATGAAATTGTGCTTTTCTCGTCGAGAAAAGGCGTTTAACGCGATAAAAAGGTTTAGTGCGTTATGAATATGGGTTAGCTTACCAAAAGTACAAATGTGAACTAAATAAGGCCGGGAGTCGTTTTTATTGTTTAAAACACGATTTCTCGACGAGAATATGCTTTTTCAAAAAAGCCATGTTCCCATGGCGAGAGACTCGTTTTCTGTGAGAAAATGCATTAAAAGGAGGGATTTCATCAGAAACACTATAAATACATATTGTACTTGTCATAAAAAGGCACAGAACCTTGAAATAGAAGGTTTCTCACCAAAAAACACATTGGTGAAACCCCTATCTTAAGGCTCTGAGTGTTTGCGCACATGTACAACAGGCATGTTTAAACTATAACGTTTTTAGTGAAATCATGTTTCTCTCGAGGAGAAAACGCGTTTAAAGCCATAAAAAGATTTCACTGTGTTTTGACATTGGACCAAGCTACCAACAACCTAAAAAATGATCAGAACTGGAGAAATTACACATTGACATTGGGTGAAATCATGTAACTCTTAAGGACGTGTTGTAGACTTGTTGAATACATTCATTTTTCTTGTTTTGTTTGTTTTTGATGAAATTGTGCTTTTCTCGTCGAGAAAAGAAGTTTAACGCGATAAAAAGGTTTAGTGCGTTATGAATACGGGTTAGCTTACCAAAAGTACAAATGTGAACTAAATAAGGCCGGGAGTCGTTTTTATTGTTTAAAACACGATTTCTCGACGAGAATATGCTTTTTCAAAAAAGCCATGTTCCCATGGCGAGAGACTCGTTTTCTGTGAGAAAATGCATTAAAAGGAGGGATTTCATCAGAAACACTATAAATACATATTGTACTTGTCTGAAAACACACAGAACCTTGAAATAGAAGGTTTCTCACCAAAAAACACATTGGTGAAACCCCTATCTTAAGGCTCTGAGTGTTTGCACACATGTGCAACAGGCATGTTTAAACTATAACGTTTTTAGTGAAATCATGTTTCTCTCGAGGAGAAAACGCATTTAAAGCCATAAAAAGATCTCACTGTGTTTTGGCATTGACCAAGCTACCAACCACCTAAAAAATGATCAGAACTGGAGAAATTACACATTGACATTGGGTGAAATCATGTAACTCTTAAGGACGTGTTGTAGACTTGTTGAATACATTCATTTTTCTTGTTTTGTTTGTTTTTGATGAAATTGTGCTTTTCTCGTCGAGAAAAGGCGTTTATAACGCGATAAAAAGGTTTAGTGCGTTATGAATACGGGTTAGCTTACCAAAAGTACAAATGTGAACTAAATAAGGCCGGGAGTCGTTTTTATTGTTTAAAACACGATTTCTCGACGAGAATATGCTTTTTCAAAAAAGCCATGTTCCCATGGCGAGAGACTCGTTTTCTGTGAGAAAATGCATTAAAAGGAGGGATTTCATCAGAAACACTATAAATACATATTGTACTTGTCATAAAAAGGCACAGAACCTTGAAATAGAAGGTTTCTCACCAAAAAACACATTGGTGAAACCCCTATCTTAAGGCTCTGAGTGTTTGCGCACATGTACAACAGGCATGTTTAAACTTTAACGTTTTTAGTGAAATCATGTTTCTCTCGAGGAGAAAACGCGTATTTAAAGCCATAAAAAGATTTCACTGTGTTTTGACATTGGACCAAGCTACCAACAACCTAAAAAATGATCAGAACTGGAGAAATTACACATTGACATTGGGTGAAATCATGTAACTCTTAAGGACGTGTTGTATACTTGTTGAATACATTCATTTTTCTTGTTTTGTTTGTTTTTGATGAAATTGTGCTTTTCTCGTCGAGAAAAGGCGTTTATAACGCGATAAAAAGGTTTAGTGCGTATGAATACGGGCTAGCTTACCAAAAGTGTTAGCTTACCAAAAGTACAAATGTGAACTAAATAAGGCCGGGAGTCGTTTTTATTGTTTAAAACACGATTTCTCGACGAGAATATGCTTTTTCAAAAAAGCCATGTTCCCATGGCGAGAGACTCGTTTTCTGTGAGAAAATGCATTAAAAGGAGGGATTTCATCAGAAACACTATAAATACATATTGTACTTGTCATAAAAAGGCACAGAACCTTGAAATAGAAGGTTTCTCACCAAAAAACACATTGGTGAAACCCCTATCTTAAGGCTCTGAGTGTTTGCGCACATGTACAACAGGCATGTTTAAACTATAACGTTTTTAGTGAAATCATGTTTCTCTCGAGGAGAAAACGCGTTTAAAGCCATAAAAAGATTTCACTGTGTTTTGACATTGGACCAAGCTACCAACAACCTAAAAAATGATCAGAACTGGAGAAATTACACATTGACATTGGGTGAAATCATGTAACTCTTAAGGACGTGTTGTAGACTTGTTGAATACATTCATTTTTCTTGTTTTGTTTGTTTTTGATGAAATTGTGCTTTTCTCGTCGAGAAAAGGCGTTTAACGCGATAAAAAGGTTTAGTGCGTTATGAATATGGGTTAGCTTACCAAAAGTACAAATGTGAACTAAATAAGGCCGGGAGTCGTTTTTATTGTTTAAAACACGATTTCTCGACGAGAATATGCTTTTTCAAAAAAGCCATGTTCCCATGGCGAGAGACTCGTTTTCTGTGAGAAAATGCATTAAAAGGAGGGATTTCATCAGAAACACTATAAATACATATTGTACTTGTCATAAAAAGGCACAGAACCTTGAAATAGAAGGTTTCTCACCAAAAAACACATTGGTGAAACCCCTATCTTAAGGCTCTGAGTGTTTGCGCACATGTACAACAGGCATGTTTAAACTATAACGTTTTTAGTGAAATCATGTTTCTCTCGAGGAGAAAACGCGTTTAAAGCCATAAAAAGATTTCACTGTGTTTTGACATTGGACCAAGGTACCAACAACCTAAAAAATGATCAGAACTGGAGAAATTACACATTGACATTGGGTGAAATCATGTAACTCTTAAGGACGTGTTGTAGACTTGTTGAATACATTCATTTTTCTTGTTTTGTTTGTTTTTGATGAAATTGTGCTTTTCTCGTCGAGAAAAGAAGTTTAACGCGATAAAAAGGTTTAGTGCGTTATGAATACGGGTTAGCTTACCAAAAGTACAAATGTGAACTAAATAAGGCCGGGAGTCGTTTTTATTGTTTAAAACACGATTTCTCGACGAGAATATGCTTTTTCAAAAAAGCCATGTTCCCATGGCGAGAGACTCGTTTTCTGTGAGAAAATGCATTAAAAGGAGGGATTTCATCAGAAACACTATAAATACATATTGTACTTGTCTGAAAACACACAGAACCTTGAAATAGAAGGTTTCTCACCAAAAAACACATTGGTGAAACCCCTATCTTAAGGCTCTGAGTGTTTGCACACATGTACAACAGGCATGTTTAAACTATAACGTTTTTAGTGAAATCATGTTTCTCTCGAGGAGAAAACGCGTTTAAAGCCATAAAAAGATCTCACTGTGTTTTGGCATTGACCAAGCTACCAACCACCTAAAAAATGATCAGAACTGGAGAAATTACACATTGACATTGGGTGAAATCATGTAACTCTTAAGGACGTGTTGCAGACTTGTTGAATAGATTCATTTTTCTTGTTTTGTTTGTTTTTGATGAAATTGTGCTTTTCTCGTCGAGAAAAGGCGTTTAACGCGATAAAAAGGTTTAGTGCGTATGAATACGGGCTAGCTTACCAAAAGTGTTAGCTTACCAAAAGTACAAATGTGAACTAAATAAGGCCGGGAGTCGTTTTTATTGTTTAAAACACGATTTCTCGACGAGAATATGCTTTTTCAAAAAAGCCATGTTCCCATGGCGAGAGACTCGTTTTCTGTGAGAAAATGCATTAAAAGGAGGGATTTCATCAGAAACACTATAAATACATATTGTACTTGTCATAAAAAGGCACAGAACCTTGAAATAGAAGGTTTCTCACCAAAAAACACATTGGTGAAACCCCTATCTTAAGGCTCTGAGTGTTTGCGCACATGTACAACAGGCATGTTTAAACTTTAACGTTTTTAGTGAAATCATGTTTCTCTCGAGGAGAAAACGCGTATTTAAAGCCATAAAAAGATTTCACTGTGTTTTGACATTGGACCAAGCTACCAACAACCTAAAAAATGATCAGAACTGGAGAAATTACACATTGACATTGGGTGAAATCATGTAACTCTTAAGGACGTGTTGTATACTTGTTGAATACATTCATTTTTCTTGTTTTGTTTGTTTTTGATGAAATTGTGCTTTTCTCGTCGAGAAAAGGCGTTTATAACGCGATAAAAAGGTTTAGTGCGTATGAATACGGGCTAGCTTACCAAAAGTGTTAGCTTACCAAAAGTACAAATGTGAACTAAATAAGGCCGGGAGTCGTTTTTATTGTTTAAAACACGATTTCTCGACGAGAATATGCTTTTTCAAAAAAGCCATGTTCCCATGGCGAGAGACTCGTTTTCTGTGAGAAAATGCATTAAAAGGAGGGATTTCATCAGAAACACTATAAATACATATTGTACTTGTCATAAAAAGGCACAGAACCTTGAAATAGAAGGTTTCTCACCAAAAAACACATTGGTGAAACCCCTATCTTAAGGCTCTGAGTGTTTGCGCACATGTACAACAGGCATGTTTAAACTATAACGTTTTTAGTGAAATCATGTTTCTCTCGAGGAGAAAACGCGTTTAAAGCCATAAAAAGATTTCACTGTGTTTTGACATTGGACCAAGCTACCAACAACCTAAAAAATGATCAGAACTGGAGAAATTACACATTGACATTGGGTGAAATCATGTAACTCTTAAGGACGTGTTGTAGACTTGTTGAATACATTCATTTTTCTTGTTTTGTTTGTTTTTGATGAAATTGTGCTTTTCTCGTCGAGAAAAGGCGTTTAACGCGATAAAAAGGTTTAGTGCGTTATGAATATGGGTTAGCTTACCAAAAGTACAAATGTGAACTAAATAAGGCCGGGAGTCGTTTTTATTGTTTAAAACACGATTTCTCGACGAGAATATGCTTTTTCAAAAAAGCCATGTTCCCATGGCGAGAGACTCGTTTTCTGTGAGAAAATGCATTAAAAGGAGGGATTTCATCAGAAACACTATAAATACATATTGTACTTGTCATAAAAAGGCACAGAACCTTGAAATAGAAGGTTTCTCACCAAAAAACACATTGGTGAAACCCCTATCTTAAGGCTCTGAGTGTTTGCGCACATGTACAACAGGCATGTTTAAACTATAACGTTTTTAGTGAAATCATGTTTCTCTCGAGGAGAAAACGCGTTTAAAGCCATAAAAAGATTTCACTGTGTTTTGACATTGGACCAAGGTACCAACAACCTAAAAAATGATCAGAACTGGAGAAATTACACATTGACATTGGGTGAAATCATGTAACTCTTAAGGACGTGTTGTAGACTTGTTGAATACATTCATTTTTCTTGTTTTGTTTGTTTTTGATGAAATTGTGCTTTTCTCGTCGAGAAAAGAAGTTTAACGCGATAAAAAGGTTTAGTGCGTTATGAATACGGGTTAGCTTACCAAAAGTACAAATGTGAACTAAATAAGGCCGGGAGTCGTTTTTATTGTTTAAAACACGATTTCTCGACGAGAATATGCTTTTTCAAAAAAGCCATGTTCCCATGGCGAGAGACTCGTTTTCTGTGAGAAAATGCATTAAAAGGAGGGATTTCATCAGAAACACTATAAATACATATTGTACTTGTCTGAAAACACACAGAACCTTGAAATAGAAGGTTTCTCACCAAAAAACACATTGGTGAAACCCCTATCTTAAGGCTCTGAGTGTTTGCACACATGTACAACAGGCATGTTTAAACTATAACGTTTTTAGTGAAATCATGTTTCTCTCGAGGAGAAAACGCGTTTAAAGCCATAAAAAGATCTCACTGTGTTTTGGCATTGACCAAGCTACCAACCACCTAAAAAATGATCAGAACTGGAGAAATTACACATTGACATTGGGTGAAATCATGTAACTCTTAAGGACGTGTTGCAGACTTGTTGAATAGATTCATTTTTCTTGTTTTGTTTGTTTTTGATGAAATTGTGCTTTTCTCGTCGAGAAAAGGCGTTTAACGCGATAAAAAGGTTTAGTGCGTTATGAATACGGGCTAGCTTACCAAAAGTACAAATGTGAACTAAATAAGGCCGGGAGTCGTTTTTATTGCTTAAAACACGATTTCTCGACCAGAATATGCTTTTTCAAAAAAGCCATGTTCCCATGGCGAGAGACTCGTTTTCTGTGAGAAAATGCATTAAAAGGAGGGATTTCATCAGAAACACTATAAATACATATTGTACTTGTCTGAAAACGCACAGAACCTTGAAATAGAAGGTTTCTCACCAAAAAACACATTGGTGAAACCCCTATCTTAAGGCTCTGAGTGTTTGCACACATGTACAAACCGGCATGTTTAAACTATAACGTTTTTAGTGAAATCATGTTTCTCTCGAGGAGAAAACGCGTTTAAAGCCATAAAAAGATCTCACTGTGTTTTGGCATTGACCAAGCTACCAACAACCTAAAAAATGATCAGAACTGGAGAAATTACATATTGACATTGGGTGAAATCATGTAACTCTTAAGGACGTGTTGCAGACTTGTTGAATACATTCATTTTTCTTGTTTTGTTTGTTTTTGATGAAATTGTGCTTTTCTCGTCGAGAAAAGGCGTTTAACGCGATAAAAAGGTTTAGTGCATTATGAATATGGGTTAGCTTACCAAAAGTACAAATGTGAACTAAATAAGGCCGGGAGTCGTTTTTATTGTTTAAAACACGATTTCTCGACGAGAATATGCTTTTTCAAAAAAGCCATGTTCCCATGGCGAGAGACTCGTTTTCTGTGAGAAAATGCATTAAAAGGAGGGATTTCATCAGAAACACTATAAATACATATTGTACTTGTCATAAAAAGGCACAGAACCTTGAAATAGAAGGTTTCTCACCAAAAAACACATTGGTGAAACCCCTATCTTAAGGCTCTGAGTGTTTGCGCACATGTACAACAGGCGTGTTTAAACTATAACGTTTTTAGTGAAATCATGTTTCTCTCGAGGAGAAAACGCGTTTAAAGCCATAAAAAGATTTCACTGTGTTTTGGCATTGGACCAAGGTACCAACAACCTAAAAAATGATCAGAACTGGAGAAATTACACATTGACATTGGGTGAAATCATGTAACTCTTAAGGACGTGTTGTAGACTTGTTGAATACATTCATTTTTCTTGTTTTGTTTGTTTTTGATGAAATTGTGCTTTTCTCGTCGAGAAAAGAAGTTTAACGCGATAAAAAGGTTTAGTGCGTTATGAATACGGGTTAGCTTACCAAAAGTACAAATGTGAACTAAATAAGGCCGGGAGTCGTTTTTATTGTTTAAAACACGATTTCTCGACGAGAATATGCTTTTTCAAAAAAGCCATGTTCCCATGGCGAGAGACTCGTTTTCTGTGAGAAAATGCATTAAAAGGAGGGATTTCATCAGAAACACTATAAATACATATTGTACTTGTCTGAAAACACACAGAACCTTGAAATAGAAGGTTTCTCACCAAAAAACACATTGGTGAAACCCCTATCTTAAGGCTCTGAGTGTTTGCACACATGTACAACAGGCATGTTTAAACTATAACGTTTTTAGTGAAATCATGTTTCTCTCGAGGAGAAAACGCGTTTAAAGCCATAAAAAGATCTCACTGTGTTTTGGCATTGACCAAGCTACCAACCACCTAAAAAAGGATCAGAACTGGAGAAATTACACATTGACATTGGGTGAAATCATGTAACTCTTAAGGACGTGTTGTAGACTTGTTGAATACATTCATTTTTCTTGTTTTGTTTGTTTTTGATGAAATTGTGCTTTTCTCGTCGAGAAAAGGCGTTTATAACGCGATAAGAAGGTTTAGTGCGTTATGAATACGGGTTAGCTTACCAAAAGTACAAATGTGAACTAAATAAGGCCGGGAGTCGTTTTTATTGTTTAAAACACGATTTCTCGACGAGAATATGCTTTTTCAAAAAAGCCATGTTCCCATGGCGAGAGACTCGTTTTCTGTGAGAAAATGCATTAAAAGGAGGGATTTCATCAGAAACACTATAAATACATATTGTACTTGTCATAAAAAGGCACAGAACCTTGAAATAGAAGGTTTCTCACCAAAAAACACATTGGTGAAACCCCTATCTTAAGGCTCTGAGTGTTTGCGCACATGTACAACAGGCATGTTTAAACTTTAACGTTTTTAGTGAAATCATGTTTCTCTCGAGGAGAAAACGCGTATTTAAAGCCATAAAAAGATTTCACTGTGTTTTGACATTGGACCAAGCTACCAACAACCTAAAAAATGATCAGAACTGGAGAAATTACACATTGACATTGGGTGAAATCATGTAACTCTTAAAGACGTGTTGTATACTTGTTGAATACATTCATTTTTCTTGTTTTGTTTGTTTTTGATGAAATTGTGCTTTTCTCGTCGAGAAAAGGCGTTTATAACGCGATAAAAAGGTTTAGTGCGTATGAATACGGGCTAGCTTACCAAAAGTGTTAGCTTACCAAAAGTACAAATGTGAACTAAATAAGGCCGGGAGTCGTTTTTATTGTTTAAAACACGATTTCTCGACGAGAATATGCTTTTTCAAAAAAGCCATGTTCCCATGGCGAGAGACTCGTTTTCTGTGAGAAAATGCATTAAAAGGAGGGATTTCATCAGAAACACTATAAATACATATTGTACTTGTCATAAAAAGGCACAGAACCTTGAAATAGAAGGTTTCTCACCAAAAAACACATTGGTGAAACCCCTATCTTAAGGCTCTGAGTGTTTGCGCACATGTACAACAGGCATGTTTAAACTTTAACGTTTTTAGTGAAATCATGTTTCTCTCGAGGAGAAAACGCGTGTTTAAAGCCATAAAAAGATTTCACTGTGTTTTGACATTGGACCAAGGTACCAACAACCTAAAAAATGATCAGAACTGGAGAAATTACACATTGACATTGGGTGAAATCATGTAACTCTTAAGGACGTGTTGTAGACTTGTTGAATACATTCATTTTTCTTGTTTTGTTTGTTTTTGATGAAATTGTGCTTTTCTCGTCGAGAAAAGACGTTTATAACGCGATAAAAAGGTTTAGTGCGTTATGAATACGGGCTAGCTTACCAAAAGTGTTAGCTTACCAAAAGTACAAATGTGAACTAAATAAGGCCGGGAGTCGTTTTTATTGTTTAAAACACGATTTCTCGACGAGAATATGCTTTTTCAAAAAAGCCATGTTCCCATGGCGAGAGACTCGTTTTCTGTGAGAAAATGCATTAAAAGGAGGGATTTCATCAGAAACACTATAAATACATATTGTACTTGTCATAAAAAGGCACAGAACCTTGAAATAGAAGGTTTCTCACCAAAAAACACATTGGTGAAACCCCTATCTTAAGGCTCTGAGTGTTTGCGCACATGTACAACATGCATGTTTAAACTATAACGTTTTTAGTGAAATCATGTTTCTCTCGAGGAGAAAACGCGTTTAAAGCCATAAAAAGATTTCACTGTGTTTTGACATTAGACCAAGGTACCAACAACCTAAAAAATGATCAGAACTGGAGAAATTACATATTGACATTGGGTGAAATCATGTAACTCTTAAGGACGTGCTGTAGACTTGTTGAATACATTCATTTTTCTTGTTTTGTTTGTTTTTGATGAAATTGTGCTTTTCTCGTCGAGAAAAGGCGTTTAACGCGATAAAAAGGTTTAGTGCGTTATGAATACGGGCTAGCTTACCAAAAGTACAAATGTGAACTAAATAAGGCCGGGAGTCGTTTTTATTGCTTAAAACACGATTTCTCGACCAGAATATGCTTTTTCAAAAAAGCCATGTTCCCATGGCGAGAGACTCGTTTTCTGTGAGAAAATGCATTAAAAGGAGGGATTTCATCAGAAACACTATAAATACATATTGTACTTGTCTGAAAACGCACAGAACCTTGAAATAGAAGGTTTCTCACCAAAAAACACATTGGTGAAACCCCTATCTTAAGGCTCTGAGTGTTTGCACACATGTACAAACAGGCATGTTTAAACTATAACGTTTTTAGTGAAATCATGTTTCTCTCGAGGAGAAAACGCGTTTAAAGCCATAAAAAGATCTCACTGTGTTTTGGCATTGACCAAGCTACCAACAACCTAAAAAATGATCAGAACTGGAGAAATTACATATTGACATTGGGTGAAATCATGTAACTCTTAAGGACGTGTTGCAGACTTGTTGAATAGATTCATTTTTCTTGTTTTGTTTGTTTTTGATGAAATTGCTTTTCTCGTCGAGAAAAGGCGTTTAACGCGATAAAAAGGTTTAGTGCGTTATGAATACGGGCTAGCTTACCAAAAGTACAAATGTGAACTAAATAAGGCCGGGAGTCGTTTTTATTGTTTAAAACACGATTTCTCGACGAGAATATGCTTTTTCAAAAAAGCCATGTTCCCATGGCGAGAGACTCGTTTTCTGTGAGAAAATGCATTAAAAGGAGGGATTTCATCAGAAACACTATAAATACATATTGTACTTGTCATAAAAAGGCACAGAACCTTGAAATAGAAGGTTTCTCACCAAAAAACACATTGGTGAAACCCCTATCTTAAGGCTCTGAGTGTTTGCGCACATGTACAACAGGCATGTTTAAACTTTAACGTTTTTAGTGAAATCATGTTTCTCTCGAGGAGAAAACGCGTGTTTAAAGCCATAAAAAGATTTCACTGTGTTTTGACATTGGACCAAGGTACCAACAACCTAAAAAATGATCAGAACTGGAGAAATTACACATTGACATTGGGTGAAATCATGTAACTCTTAAGGACGTGTTGTAGACTTGTTGAATACATTCATTTTTCTTGTTTTGTTTGTTTTTGATGAAATTGTGCTTTTCTCGTCGAGAAAAGACGTTTATAACGCGATAAAAAGGTTTAGTGCGTTATGAATACGGGCTAGCTTACCAAAAGTGTTAGCTTACCAAAAGTACAAATGTGAACTAAATAAGGCCGCGAGTCGTTTTTATTGTTTAAAACACGATTTCTCGACGAGAATATGCTTTTTCAAAAAAGCCATGTTCCCATGGCGAGAGACTCGTTTTCTGTGAGAAAATGCATTAAAAGGAGGGATTTCATCAGAAACACTATAAATACATATTGTACTTGTCATAAAAAGGCACAGAACCTTGAAATAGAAGGTTTCTCACCAAAAAACACATTGGTGAAACCCCTATCTTAAGGCTCTGAGTGTTTGCGCACATGTACAACATGCATGTTTAAACTATAACGTTTTTAGTGAAATCATGTTTCTCTCGAGGAGAAAACGCGTTTAAAGCCATAAAAAGATTTCACTGTGTTTTGACATTGGACCAAGGTACCAACAACCTAAAAAATGATCAGAACTGGAGAAATTACACATTGACATTGGGTGAAATCATGTAACTCTTAAGGACGTGTTGTAGACTTGTTGAATACATTCATTTTTCTTGTTTTGTTTGTTTTTGATGAAATTGTGCTTTTCTCGTCGAGAAAAGAAGTTTAATGCGATAAAAAGGTTTAGTGCGTTATGAATACGGGTTAGCTTACCAAAAGTACAAATGTGAACTAAATAAGGCCGGGAGTCGTTTTTATTGTTTAAAACACGATTTCTCGACGAGAATATGCTTTTTCAAAAAAGCAATGTTCCCATGGCGAGAGACTCGTTTTCTGTGAGAAAATGCATTAAAAGGAGGGATTTCATCAGAAACACTATAAATACATATTGTACTTGTCTGAAAACACACAGAACCTTGAAATAGAAGGTTTCTCACCAAAAAACACATTGGTCAAACCCCTATCTTAAGGCTCTGAGTGTTTGCACACATGTACAACAGGCATGTTTAAACTATAACGTTTTTAGTGAAATCATGTTTCTCTCGAGGAGAAAACGCGTTTAAAGCCATAAAAAGATCTCACTGTGTTTTGGCATTGACCAAGCTACCAACCACCTAAAAAATGATCAGAACTGGAGAAATTACACATTGACATTGGGTGAAATCATGTAACTCTTAAGGACGTGTTGCAGACTTGTTGAATAGATTCATTTTTCTTGTTTTGTTTGTTTTTGATGAAATTGTGCTTTTCTCGTCGAGAAAAGGCGTTTAACGCGATAAAAAGGTTTAGTGCGTTATGAATACGGGCTAGCTTACCAAAAGTACAAATGTGAACTAAATAAGGCCGGGAGTCGTTTTTATTGCTTAAAACACGATTTCTCGACCAGAATATGCTTTTTCAAAAAAGCCATGTTCCCATGGCGAGAGACTCGTTTTCTGTGAGAAAATGCATTAAAAGGAGGGATTTCATCAGAAACACTATAAATACATATTGTACTTGTCTGAAAACGCACAGAACCTTGAAATAGAAGGTTTCTCACCAAAAAACACATTGGTGAAACCCCTATCTTAAGGCTCTGAGTGTTTGCACACATGTACAAACAGGCATGTTTAAACTATAACGTTTTTAGTGAAATCATGTTTCTCTCGAGGAGAAAACGCGTTTAAAGCCATAAAAAGATCTCACTGTGTTTTGGCATTGACCAAGCTACCAACCACCTAAAAAAGGATCAGAACTGGAGAAATTACACATTGACATTGGGTGAAATCATGTAACTCTTAAGGACGTGTTGCAGAATTGTTGAATAGATTCATTTTTCTTGTTTTGTTTGTTTTTGATGAAATTGTGCTTTTCTCGTCGAGAAAAGGCGTTTAACGCGATAAAAAGGTTTAGTGCGTTATGAATACGGGCTAGCTTACCAAAAGTACAAATGTGAACTAAATAAGGCCGGGAGTCGTTTTTATTGCTTAAAACACGATTTCTCGACCAGAATATGCTTTTTCAAAAAAGCCATGTTCCCATGGCGAGAGACTCGTTTTCTGTGAGAAAATGCATTCAAAGGAGGGATTTCATCAGAAACACTATAAATACATATTGTACTTGTCTGAAAACGCACAGAACCTTGAAATAGAAGGTTTCTCACCAAAAAACACATTGGTGAAACCCCTATCTTAAGGCTCTGAGTGTTTGCACACATGTACAAACAGGCATGTTTAAACTATAACGTTTTTAGTGAAATCATGTTTCTCTCGAGGAGAAAACGCGTTTAAAGCCATAAAAAGATCTCACTGTGTTTTGGCATTGACCAAGCTACCAACAACCTAAAAAATGATCAGAACTGGAGAAATTACATATTGACATTGGGTGAAATCATGTAACTCTTAAGGACGTGTTGCAGACTTGTTGAATAGATTCATTTTTCTTGTTTTGTTTGTTTTTGATGAAATTGTGCTTTTCTCGTCGAGAAAAGGCGTTTAACGCGATAAAAAGGTTTAGTGCGTTATGAATACGGGCTAGCTTACCAAAAGTACAAATGTGAACTAAATAAGGCCGGGAGTCGTTTTTATTGTTTAAAACACGATTTCTCGACCAGAATATGCTTTTTCAAAAAAGCCATGTTCCCATGGCGAGAGACTCGTTTTCTGTGAGAAAATGCATTAAAAGGAGGGATTTCATCAGAAACACTATACATACATATTGTACTTGTCATAAAAAGGCACAGAACCTTGAAATAGAAGGTTTCTCACCAAAAAACACATTGGTGAAACCCCTATCTTAAGGCTCTGAGTGTTTGCGCACATGTACAACAGGCATGTTTAAACTTTAACGTTTTTAGTGAAATCATGTTTCTCTCGAGGAGAAAACGCGTGTTTAAAGCCATAAAAAGATTTCACTGTGTTTTGACATTGGACCAAGGTACCAACAACCTAAAAAATGATCAGAACTGGAGAAATTACACATTGACATTGGGTGAAATCATGTAACTCTTAAGGACGTGTTGTAGACTTGTTGAATACATTCATTTTTCTTGTTTTGTTTGTTTTTGATGAAATTGTGCTTTTCTCGTCGAGAAAAGACGTTTATAACGCGATAAAAAGGTTTAGTGCGTTATGAATACGGGCTAGCTTACCAAAAGTGTTAGCTTACCAAAAGTACAAATGTGAACTAAATAAGGCCGGGAGTCGTTTTTATTGTTTAAAACACGATTTCTCGACGAGAATATGCTTTTTCAAAAAAGCCATGTTCCCATGGCGAGAGACTCGTTTTCTGTGAGAAAATGCATTAAAAGGAGGGATTTCATCAGAAACACTATAAATACATATTGTACTTGTCATAAAAAGGCACAGAACCTTGAAATAGAAGGTTTCTCACCAAAAAACACATTGGTGAAACCCCTATCTTAAGGCTCTGAGTGTTTGCGCACATGTACAACATGCATGTTTAAACTATAACGTTTTTAGTGAAATCATGTTTCTCTCGAGGAGAAAACGCGTTTAAAGCCATAAAAAGATTTCACTGTGTTTTGACATTGGACCAAGGTACCAACAACCTAAAAAATGGTCAGAACTGGAGAAATTACATATTGACATTGGGTGAAATCATGTAACTCTTAAGGACGTGCTGTAGACTTGTTGAATACATTCATTTTTCTTGTTTTGTTTGTTTTTGATGAAATTGTGCTTTTCTCGTCGAGAAAAGGCGTTTAACGCGATAAAAAGGTTTAGTGCGTTATGAATACGGGCTAGCTTACCAAAAGTACAAATGTGAACTAAATAAGGCCGGGAGTCGTTTTTATTGCTTAAAACACGATTTCTCGACCAGAATATGCTTTTTCAAAAAAGCCATGTTCCCATGGCGAGAGACTCGTTTTCTGTGAGAAAATGCATTAAAAGGAGGGATTTCATCAGAAACACTATAAATACATATTGTACTTGTCTGAAAACGCACAGAACCTTGAAATAGAAGGTTTCTCACCAAAAAACACATTGGTGAAACCCCTATCTTAAGGCTCTGAGTGTTTGCACACATGTACAAACAGGCATGTTTAAACTATAACGTTTTTAGTGAAATCATGTTTCTCTCGAGGAGAAAACGCGTTTAAAGCCATAAAAAGATCTCACTGTGTTTTGGCATTGACCAAGCTACCAACAACCTAAAAAATGATCAGAACTGGAGAAATTACATATTGACATTGGGTGAAATCATGTAACTCTTAAGGACGTGTTGCAGACTTGTTGAATAGATTCATTTTTCTTGTTTTGTTTGTTTTTGATGAAATTGCTTTTCTCGTCGAGAAAAGGCGTTTAACGCGATAAAAAGGTTTAGTGCGTTATGAATACGGGCTAGCTTACCAAAAGTACAAATGTGAACTAAATAAGGCCGGGAGTCGTTTTTATTGTTTAAAACACGATTTCTCGACGAGAATATGCTTTTTCAAAAAAGCCATGTTCCCATGGCGAGAGACTCGTTTTCTGTGAGAAAATGCATTAAAAGGAGGGATTTCATCAGAAACACTATAAATACATATTGTACTTGTCATAAAAAGGCACAGAACCTTGAAATAGAAGGTTTCTCACCAAAAAACACATTGGTGAAACCCCTATCTTAAGGCTCTGAGTGTTTGCGCACATGTACAACAGGCATGTTTAAACTTTAACGTTTTTAGTGAAATCATGTTTCTCTCGAGGAGAAAACGCGTGTTTAAAGCCATAAAAAGATTTCACTGTGTTTTGACATTGGACCAAGGTACCAACAACCTAAAAAATGATCAGAACTGGAGAAATTACACATTGACATTGGGTGAAATCATGTAACTCTTAAGGACGTGTTGTAGACTTGTTGAATACATTCATTTTTCTTGTTTTGTTTGTTTTTGATGAAATTGTGCTTTTCTCGTCGAGAAAAGACGTTTATAACGCGATAAAAAGGTTTAGTGCGTTATGAATACGGGCTAGCTTACCAAAAGTGTTAGCTTACCAAAAGTACAAATGTGAACTAAATAAGGCCGCGAGTCGTTTTTATTGTTTAAAACACGATTTCTCGACGAGAATATGCTTTTTCAAAAAAGCCATGTTCCCATGGCGAGAGACTCGTTTTCTGTGAGAAAATGCATTAAAAGGAGGGATTTCATCAGAAACACTATAAATACATATTGTACTTGTCATAAAAAGGCACAGAACCTTGAAATAGAAGGTTTCTCACCAAAAAACACATTGGTGAAACCCCTATCTTAAGGCTCTGAGTGTTTGCGCACATGTACAACATGCATGTTTAAACTATAACGTTTTTAGTGAAATCATGTTTCTCTCGAGGAGAAAACGCGTTTAAAGCCATAAAAAGATTTCACTGTGTTTTGACATTGGACCAAGGTACCAACAACCTAAAAAATGATCAGAACTGGAGAAATTACACATTGACATTGGGTGAAATCATGTAACTCTTAAAGACGTGTTGTAGACTTGTTGAATACATTCATTTTTCTTGTTTTGTTTGTTTTTGATGAAATTGTGCTTTTCTCGTC